>NC_132882.1:41027162-41094662 GCF_030463535.1 Salminus brasiliensis
GTTGGATGGTAGGATAGTCTGCTGCAGTGGGTGGACTGACTGGTTGGTTGGATGGTAGGATAGTCTGCTGCAGTGGGTGGACTGACTGGTTGGTTGGATGGTAGGATAGTCTGCTGCAGTGGGTGGACTGACTGGTTGGTTGGATGGTAGGATAGTCTGCTGCAGTGGGTGGACTGACTGGTTGGTTGGATGGTAGGGTAGCCTGCTGCAGTGGGTGGGCTGGTTGGTTGGTTGGATGGTAGGATAGTCTGCTGCAGTGGGTGGACTGACTGGTTGGTTGGATGGTAGGATAGTCTGCTGCAGTGGGTGGACTGACTGGTTGGTTGGATGGTAGGATAGTCTGCTGCAGTGGGTGGACTGACTGGTTGGTTGGATGGTAGGATAGTCTGCTGCAGTGGGTGGACTGACTGGTTGGTTAGATGGTAGGGTAGCCTGCTGCAGTGGGTGGGCTGGTTGGTTGGTTGGATGGTAGGATAGTCTGCTGCAGTGGGTGGACTGACTGGTTGGTTGGATGGTAGGATAGTCTGCTGCAGTGGGTGGACTGACTGGTTGGTTGGATGGTAGGGTAGCCTGCTGCAGTGGGTGGGCTGGTTGGTTTGCTGGTAGGGTAGTCTGCTGCAGTGGGTGGGCTGGTTGGTTTGCTGGTAGGGTAGTCTGCTGCAGTGGGTGGGCTGGTTAGATGGTGCGTGTGTGTTTACACACATAATTAAATCTGTGGTCTTATGGGACGTCGGCAGTGTATCATGTGTACTTCAATATTCTTAACCTCCTCATAGATACAGAAACCCTTTTGTTTACAAACAAAGAGCAAATAAACCGAGCGAGAGCTTGAAAGCGCTGCAGGATGACATTACTCTATGTAGTCCTGGCACTTTGACAGCATTACATCACGCTATGTGTAAAGGCTCATTCATGCTCAGCCTTTAATACACATACTAACAGAGTCTACTCTCCATACTCTACGTTCGTTTAGTCCGTGTTTTTGCACGTTCTCTGAAAGCTTTCGGATATGAACGAAATAGAGCCGTACCGCTAAAACATTGTAGGGGCAGTGAAGCCAGTCATTCAAGTCAACCACTGCCATATGGCCACAACCAAGAAGCTGAGCTTCCCTCTAGTGGATGTATTGCGTTACGCCCACGCCAACGTAAAGGACACACAGACGACGACCTCATAATTTAATAAAGCTTGGCTGGTTTACGCCAGAGTGATGGCCCACAGCTGCGTAGCTTAGCATAGCCCAGCCTAGCCTAGCATAACTATTAACACTGTAGCAACACGTTCTCATATTTACAGCCGAATCTGACCAGATAGCCTGTTCTGGTCAGGTCCTTCTCGTAGTGGTACTTCTCCCGGTTGGCTACTGGTTAGCTTTCAGCGTCACATTTCCAAAATCTCCGGAAGTAGCAGTTGCGTTTAGCCTTGAAAGGCTTTCGCGAGTGAGCTGGTCGGCCTCTCATTATTCAACTGTGCCAAGGTAAATGCAGTTTTCCATTCTAGGGCATGCCTTTAACATGGCAGCTCAAGTATTTATATCGCAGTCCTCTGCTTCACTACCGCGTCTTCATTACCATAGCGTAATTACCCGTCATGGGAAAAGCTGAGATAGTTCACTGCTCGCGGTTTGCCACCGTTAAAACGTGCCTTTTAATACGGCCCGCTCAAATCAATGAAATGCTTTCCATTGTGTCTTTTAACGCAGCCGGCGCAAATCACGGCAACGCATCCGCTAATTTAGCGCGAGAGCGAGGGAATGAGCTGCCCGTGAGGAAAGCAGAGTTGCTTACAAGCTCCTCTCAGCCCTGGGGTTTCCCCTGCACCAGCCACTCTTTGTGAGACTTTGTGACTTTTTCTTGTTTGTGTGTTTGTGTGTTTGTTTTCCGTGAATGGTTTTCGGCGCCGAGGAGAAACGAAGAGGATCCGGCTAATGAGGAGAGTAGGAGGACAGTGGCGGTAGTTGGGTGATTATATCATTGCTTTTGGAACACACCCTCATCTCTCTGAAATGGTAATTCCTCCTGTGAAGGGGGGAAAAAACGCTCCTTTAAAAAAAAAAAAAAAAAAAGCCCAGAATGTCAAACTGCATTTTCCTTGACATGGTCGGATAACGAGTTCGGTGACAAACCGTGAACCTCAAACACTGTTGTTCCTCCTTCAAAATAACATCCGACGTAACCAAAACAGAGCTGGAAAACAGAAAGCTGGAAAACCAAAACCCCAAAACTGTTACATAACAGTCTTGACTTGTTATATTTATGCTCCAAAATCAACGCAAACCCCGCCCACTAATAGTTAAAGCCGTAGTGAACCCTTTCAAGTGTCACCTCCAGACGTTGCTACCAAAATCACAGATGGGGAGGCCTCTGAACTCAAACAACTGGCATCCGCACGAGGCTAAAAGCTCTTTTAGCTCTTTATTATCTCTTGGTTAGCTTGTGTTGCAGCCTGGAGTAGCTAGTAGTAACATGAAACTGTTCCACCTGTTAAAAACTGGAATGCGATTGGTCGATTCCTCTGTATGATCATACATATGTTGGTACAGGCCTTCAGTTCTGCTCGTGAAGTCCCAACCAATGAAAAAGCTCTCATGGCTGCCTAGTGTTAGTAATTGGCCTGATAAAAGGCCCTGATGGTTCCCCATGGTGGTTGTATATTGCCATCTGCATATATGGACATGACGAGTATCAGATATTGATTAGATATCATGTTCATGATGTTTTTTTGTTTGTTTGTTTTGCTTTTTCCTAATTTTCTGATCGCTGTAGTCATTTCCAATCTCTGCCCACTAGCTAGAACTCCACCTCTCACACAAAGCTACCAGTGTGGGGAGGGTGAAGGCCAGCATGTACTTTCTCCTGGAGTCCTATTAAACCAGCCAACCACATGTGTTTGTGTGTTTGTTTGTTTGTTTGTTGTTGTTGTTTGTTTGTTTTTTATACCAACTAACAGACGCACACACTGGCTAGCATTGCCCTGAGTGACCCCCTGCCAACCCTACCCACCCAAAGAGGGTAAGGCCAGTAACCCATGTCAGTCCACAAGTAGTCGTGTCTAATTGCCAACTTCTAGCTAGGAGGGTAAGGGCTGGTACTTGCTTAATAATGTCATTCATCATTTTGCAAAATGGGCCTGTTTACACCTGGAATGAACAAAGTTTGGATCCGGCTAGTATCCGGATCTACTTTGACCGGATTCAGTTTACACCGCTCATTAATATGCTTCCCCAGCTTTGATCAAATGAGATTGGATTTTTCTTCCCTGTTTAAAAAAGCACATCAACACGTACATCATTTTCAATTTACGTCCCGTAAACAACTGTCTCTCATCAAACCTGTCCTGCTCCGGGACGCTGTGACCAGTTTGGAGAAAGTGGGCCTCGTTCTACAACCCAGTGGAACAATAGATGGCTTTTGCATTCCAGAACCGACTCTAGACTGAATCCGATCACAGAAAACGCATTCCTAAAAAACGCAGTACTAAAAGTGGGCGAGAACCGCCTCTGACCGCCTCTGAATCCGATCCGATCGTAGACCGATCACAGTGCATGCTGGGGGTGCACACCTGGTTTTTCATGGGAACAAGTGAAATCCGATTGTGATCCGATCCCAAAAACACAATGGCAGGTGTAAACCGTAATACCCACAATATTGATACTTTGTCAATACCTATAGTAATATAAATACACACACCTCTCTGTCCTATTCCCCAGTTTTGAATTTGCACATATACACTTTTCAATAAGGCACATGTGCGCGCACACACACACACACACACACACACACACACACACACACACACACACACACACACCTGCTCCCCATGACGTGAAAAAAAGCTTTATTACACACAGATTCTCAGACACATCTGTTTCTCAGAGAATCCATCACCATTAGTGTATTGTTCTCCGGCCTTTCTCTCTTTCTCTCTCGCACACACACACACACACACACACACACACACACAGAGCCTGCAAGCTCCCCCAGGGAGAAGTAATCATGTTCTTTCACAGGGGATGGGTAAGAGACAGAAGGGGACAAAGTGTGTGTTTTGTCATTAGTATGCGTATATGCAGCTTTTTTGTTGGTCTTGTTTTTGTAGCTCTGTTTTCTGTGAAAGTGTGAAGCTTAGCAAGACGAGGCTTATTCCATTCCACAGGTCAGCAGTACAGGGAAACACGCATGGAATGGCATGGAATACTTCTACAATGAAATGGAAGAACTGTATGGACGTTCCAGGCCGCTTTACACCTCAATATGCGTTACGCCTAGACTACATAGCACTGCGAATTATTATCACAATATATCATTAGTTTTTTTTTTTAGTCTAGAATTAATTTAGTTCTGGCTCTGGGAAATCAGCAGCCAGTTGTAAATTGTAGAGTAATAAAAAAAAAGCCCATTATTACTTCATTTTCTTTTCTTTATTCAATTTTGCAGTTTTTATTTATTTATTTATATTTGTATTTTTGCAGAAATCTAATTAAAAAAAAGAAATAATTTTAAAATAATTTGTTTCCAGTTCCATTCGGTCTCAAGTTTGGGATGTAGTTAGTACTCCTAGTTATTGCACTTAGATTTGTGTTGGATTTGATAGTACTTAGTCTTTGACCCCTTAGTATTCGTAATCAGACATGTCTCAGACTTGTTAGTATTCGTAATCAGACATGTCTCAGACTTGTTAGTATTCGTAATCAGACATGTCTCAGACTTGTTAGTATTCGTAATCAGACATGTCTCAGACTTGTTAGTATTCGTAATCAGACATGTCTCAGACTTGTTAGTATTCGTAATCGGACTTGTCTCAGACTTGTTAGTATTCGTAATCAGACATGTCTCAGACTTGTTAGTATTCGTAATCAGACTTGTCTCAGACTTGTTAGTATTCGTAATCAGACTTGTCTCAGACTTGTTAGTATTCGTAATCGGACTTGTCTCAGACTTGTTAGTATTCGTGATCGGACTTGTCTCAGACTTGTTAGTATTCGTGATCGGACTTGTCTCAGACTTGTTAGTATTCGTGATCGGACATGTTGGAGACCCTACTGTCCTTGAACAACACTCAGATTTGTCTTGATCTCAATAGTACAGTATTTATACTCAGACATGTCCTGGACTTGATGGTACAGTATTTATACTCGGACATGTCCTGGACTTGATGGTACAGTATTTGTACTCGGACATGTCCTGGACTTGATGGTGTTTGACTTGTCTTCAGCTCAGCAGCGTTCGTTTTAGGACTTACCTTGGACTGGACCGTATTTGTGTGCTGACCTGTCTTGGACTCTACAATATTTATGTTTTTAAGTGTCTTTCTTGAACGTTGCAGTATGTGTACTAGTGGTGGGCAATATTACATTATATTATCCTATCGTGATCATTTATGTTATCGTTATACACAATATGCTTTATGAGTATACCATGGATATCATCAGTGTTTAAAGAACATTGATTATACTGAATGAAATGTGCAGTAAATCAGTCCTATTTCACTGAAATCATACAAATTCCTTTTTTTACGTGACAAAATATTGCGATAAATGCTGTATATCGTAAAAAAATGACACTTTCACCATATCGCCCAGCTGTAATCTGTACTGAGACTTACTGTCTGTACTGTCTTAAACTCTGTTGTATTATTCTTAAGTATTGCTCATACTTGTCTTGGACCTGACAGCATTTGAGCTAGGACTTATCTTGGGTCTCAATCTGGACTCGGTCTTGGTACCCTTTAAAGTCTTCTCAGTAATCTCTGCACGATTTCTGTGCAATCCTGACTAGACTAGACAGTCTTGGACTTGACAGTACTTACACTCAGACTGCAGGTGGTTTTGACTACAACCCTACTCATCTCACAAAGTGCTGTATCTAACCGTCACAAAGCAGATTTGTATGCTGCATTGCTCACATTTGCTATCAGTAATGCGCAATCAGCTGACCTAGGAGCACATACATGTGGCGTCGATAAGACGTGCTGTACAGGATTTTCATATAAACCCGCAGAAATGTTGACGCAGATGAGTAGGCCCTGGTTGAAAGTAGTGTGTGTGTGTGTGTGTGTGTGTGTGTGTGTGTGTGTGTGTTTGTGTGTGTTTGTGTGTGTTTGTGTGTGTGTGTGTGTGTGTGTGTGTGTGTGTGTGTGTGTGTGGGTGGAATATCTTTGAGAGGTGGCTTAAGGTGTGAGTGTGGTCAAGTTATGCTAGCACAAGAGATGGAAAAAGATAAGTAAAGAAGTAGGGGCTTTACTTCAGATGGAAAGGGGATGCCGATAGACCGCCCGTGTGCGAGGAGAGAGATGACTAAGCGGAGCTGAGCTTCAGCCTGTAATGACTCAAAGTGCTGACTGCAGAAGTGCAGGACAACTTAGCATTTAAGACTGACCCCAAAGCCACCTCCAAGATAAGGAAACAAGAATATTTGTGAAGGCATTTTTGGTTCCTTTGAGGATTAGAATCATAGAATCATATTTCCATATATATATTAATGCAGACTAATCATAGTTAAATGCTCTGAAAACCACAACCCGCCCTTTAGCAGCAGTGCTGGTGTTGTTAAAGGCCAACAAGTCTATGTAGCATGCTGGCTGACCGTGCAGACAAGACCCGATCGTGAAGCCGGTGGTATTTTATTGTTATTATAGCTTCTTATATATATATATATATATATATATATATATATATATATATATATTTATTTATTTATTTATTTATTTTTTATTTTATTTTTTTGCATGTTTTTAAAGAAGTTCACACTTCATGACTTCATAATTCACGAATTCGCTGGACCTGACGGATCTAAGAATGATTTAACATGTAATATTTATATGCTGTTTATTTATTTCAATTTTTTTATGACGAATTAACCCACCCATTCGAAGCTCCCCCTAGCACTAGCAATGCTTTCAACACTAGGAGGGTAAGGACTTAACACCATGCTCCAGAACAGACGCCTGTGCCGGCCGACATCCCTTTAAGAGTAATGAGGGGAGAGCGTGCTAAATTGTGCTCTCTCAGAATCTGGCTGCTGATGGCAAAGCGGCATGAGAAATTAACAACGCAAAAAGTTGCACAGATTTCGTAGCCTGAAGCTGAAATTCCACCTCAAAACAGCTCTGCAGTTTCATTCTGCCTCCTGTAGGCTCGGCACCATTTAAGGTGGAACAGAAAATTCCGGTACGAAGATGGAGGATAACTGCAGCCGTGTTCGTTTACGGTGTCATAAAAGGTTCAGGATTTTAAAATAACAAGCGAAAGACATCTCGAGAGTGTATGTTGGGCAGATGAGCCACATCTAGTCCTGCCTGTCTTCTGTCCAAACTATTCCTTCCATAGTTTTCCTCTATTGATCTTGAACAGGGGCTTCAAGAGCATACAAGGTGACCACCCCCACCTGCTGAACATCAGTGGCCAGCTATGGAGAGATGCTTGGTGTTCACATGGTGACGAACTTTACCTGGTCGCTTTACCTAAGAAAGCCCGATGGCCTCTTCCTCACCATGTTCCACAGGGGACTATGGAGAACATCCTGAGCAGCTGCGTCACTGTCTGGTTTGGAAATTGCAGCATCTGGTGGGGACAGCTGAGAAGGTCTTGAAGGTCTTTCTCCCCACCATCCTGAACCTTTACACCACACGGTGCGGCCGCAAAGCCACCAGCATTGTAGACGACCCAATTACTCATCTCTCACATAGATTCTTTACCTTGAAGAAGGTCCAGGCAATCACTGCAACAGCCTCTTCCCTCAGACCATTAGAGTCCTCAACGTGTAGAGACAGAACCTTTACATCACTTCTAATTTGGCCAGTATTCTTCTACCCCAGTAACCGCTGTGTTCATATGTGTCCTATGCCGGCTGGGACCACCTTGTATGTCATAGAGTGTTCCATATCTCTCCTGTTGGAGGACATTCTTGCTCTGGTTTACAGACTCGAGTGAAAAAAGCAGCAAAATCCTTTAGTGAATCTCAGCAAAGCGGTCCGAACAATCTAGGAGGGAAAGCGTTGGATTAGTCCTTCCCAAGACGGCTGATGGAAAAACAAGATGAGCGGCGCAAAAGGAGATACGGAGAGGACGGATCTCGAGGAAAGGGGGAGGGAAAGGTGTGAGTGTGTGGGGGAGGTTAATTGGATGAGATGCGGTTGGAGTGTGAATGTTAGTGTTGTGTGTAATTTCGAAGGTCAGGAGGCTTATTGTTTAAATCAGGCTAATGATTCTTCAGCATTACAGTTCCAGAGCCCAGGCAGCAGTGCCAGCCGACTCGCACCACATTACTGCTCCACCAGTCACACACACATAGCTCTCTCTCTCTCTCTCTCTCTCTCTCTCTCTCTCACGCGCTCTCTCTCTCTCTGTACCTATGTTCACCTCTCTCTCTCTAGATCTGTCAATATCCCTCATCTTTCTCTCTACACCTCTCTCTGTCTCTCCACCTCTCTCTCTACACCTCTCTCCACCAATCTTTCTCTCTACACATCTCTCTACCGATCTCTCTACACCTCTCTCCACCCATCTTTCTCTCTCCACCAATCTTTCTCTCTACACATCTCTCTACCGATCTCTCTACACCTCTCTCCACCCATCTTTCTCTCTCCACCAATCTTTCTCTCTACACATCTCTCTACCGATCTCTCTCCATCTCTCTCCACCCATCTTTCTCTCTACACCTCTCTCCACCCATCTCTCTCTCTCTACACCTCTCTCCACCAATCTTTCTCTCTACCGATCTCTCTCCACCTATCTCTCTCTCTCTCCACCTCTCTTCATCTGTCTCTCTCTCTCCACCTATCTCTCTCTCTCCACCTATCTCTCTCTCTCCACCAGTCTTTCTCTCTACACATCTCTCTCTCTCTACACCTCTCTCCATCAATCTCTCTCTCTACACATCTCTCTAAAGATCTCTCTACACCTCTCTCCACCTCTCTCTCTCTCTCTTTCTCTCCACCAGTCTTTCTCTCTACACCTCTCTACCGATCTCTCTCCACCAATCTTTCTCTCTACACATCTCTCTAAAGATCTCTCTACACCTCTCTCCACCTCTCTCTCTCTCTCTCTCTCTCTTTCTCTCCACCAGTCTTTCTCTCTACACCTCTCTACCGATCTCTCTCCACCAATCTTTCTCTCTACACATCTCTCTCTCTCTCTCTCTCTCTCTCTCTCTCTACACCTCTCTCCATCAATCTCTCTCTCTACACATCTCTAAAGATCTCTCTACACCTCTCTCCACCTCTCTCTCTCTTTCTCTCTACCAGTCTTTCTCTCTACACCTCTCTCTACCGATCTCTCTCCACCTCTCTCCACCAATCTTTCTCTCTACACATCTCTCTCTCTCTCTCTCTCTCTCTACACCTCTCTCCATCAATCTCTCTCTCTACACATCTCTCTAAAGATCTCTCTCCACCTCTCTCCACCTCTCTCTCTCTCTTTCTCTCTACCAGTCTTTCTCTCTACACCTCTCTCCACCTCTCTCTCTCTCCCTCCACCAGTCTTACCTCTCTCTGCCAATCTGTCTCTCTATCCCCCACTCTTATCCTCCATTTTTCTCTCTCTCTATCCATTTATCTCAGACACTACCTTTCTGTCTCTCTCTACTGCCCTTCCCTCTACCTCTCTTGCCCATTTTCCTCCCCTCTGTCTCACTCTCTCACTCTCTCTCAGTATAATGATGCAGTATCTGCGGTGGGGGGTGTAGAGGAGGTGAGCTGGTGAGTGAGAGAGAGGGAGAGAGGGAGAGAGAGGAACAGCAGGTGTTGTGAAGTGCTCTGATGAGAGAAACTGATTATTATGATTACGGTGTTGATGGCGACGGTGATGATGATGATGATGGCAATGACGAACGAGAGCGAGATGGAGACGGAGACGGAAGAGAGAGAGAAAAGGCTGATTTGAATCTGAATGCCAGCCTGATGGCCGCTCTTTTTCCTTACTGGCATGGGGCCATGTCAGGCACGCTCTTGCGCGCGTTCTCTTTCGCTCGCGCACACGGCCTCTCTGTCTCTCGCACACTCTCTCGCGCACTCTCTCTCGCGCACTCTCGCACAGTTAAGTTTAAAGGTTTAAGCTGCAGCTGAACTTATTCAGACAAGAAAACACAGACATTAATAGCAGTCACCTATTGTGTGTGTGTGTGTGTGTGTGTGTGTGTGTGTGTGTGTGTGTGTGTGTGTGTGTCTCGCTCTTTCTCTCTGTCAGTCTGTCAGTCACTTTCGCCTTTTCTCTCTTGCTCCCTCTCTCACACACACACACACACACACACACACATATACACATGCACCACACGGAGGGGGTGGTATTTGAATCTGAACGTGTCGGTGCCTGGTGTCAAACGGAGCCTTATCTATGACCTTTCGCCAGGCCGCACATTTTAGAGTGAATTCTAGACACTCTGACACATGACGCTGTCTGAGAATGCTGATGGAAAACACACACACACACACACACACACACACACACACGTATTTTACTCCACAGTTTATTATCAGCCCGCCCTCAGTAACCTATCCAACCACTGTAGGACCACCATCATTTTTCAGTAGTGACCCTGACATGGTACCTAGCTGTATGTGACTAAGAGAGCCACAGTCACACTCAGAATTCTGGAATTCAGCCTGTCGTATTGCTTATGTTAAATAAACATTATATGATCCTTCCTGCCGTTAGTTGTCTCACTAGAGACCACGCCGCCCTCCTCTTGCTCGTGTTCTCAGCGGCTGTTAAACACTGCCGAGCACGACGGAGCAGTGAGATAAGCAGGCACCAGTTTCGCCAGTCAGTGCCGTGATCTTCGGGAAAGAATCCCGGCCTCTCTCTGAGACTGCCGCCCCCCCTACCCATGTCCTGCCCGTTTCCTGCGATTTCCTCTCTTCACCTGACTGCTGTGTGACTCGGCTGTCCTGTTGCAACTCCTCTGAGCCTGGCTGTTTTGCGTGTTAGCACCACGGTTCCAACCCTGCTGTGTTGAGCTTGGCTGCTAGCATCACTGCTAACCTGCCCCAGCCCTGTTGAGCCGGGCTGTTAGCTTTGTGGCTGACTCCCTCCAGCCCTACTGAGCTCGGCTGCCGTTCCTGTTAGCATTGCAGTCCCAATTGTGTTGAGCCTGGCTTTTAAAGCATCTATTTAAAATGAGCCTGTTTTTGGATTTGGGAAGATTCCCTTTGTGTGTGTGTGTGTGTGTGTGTGTGTGTGTGTACTGTAGTGCCTCATGGCAGCACTGCCCCGTAATGGTGGAGATGGGGAGAGAGAGAGAGATTAAACTGAAAGGGCCGCCGGAGCACCAGAGCTGCAATTCCAATCCCTACATCCTGCTTTAGGGCCGCGGCGCCAGTAGATGTGCATTCGCTCCCTCATGTGCTCAAGGCCAGGACTCGACAGGTGTTTAAAGCGGCCCGGCAGGTGGGTCGGGAGGTGGGGGGTTGCTGTGTGGGGGGGGGGATTGGGGCCTGCTGGTGCTGGACTTTTTGTACTTTTAGAGACAATGGGCGAAGTCCGTCTCATTACCTCTGGGATGAAAGTGAGCGGAGTGTGCAGTCCAGTCAGGGAGGAAGCTGCTGTGTGAGGAGGGTGTAAATGAGCGCGTGGTCTTTGTGCAAGCTGGTGTGTGTGTGTGTGTGTGTGTGTGTGTGCATGTGCAGTGGAGGCTGGTGGAGATGAATATGGATGACTGTGTGCATTGCTTTGACTGATAACTCTGTAGCCTGAAGTGACCCGTCATGTTTTACAGCGGGCCCTCACTGTCTCATCAGCCTATACACATACACTTATTCACACTCTCACACCCGTACGGCATCACCACACACACACACACATGGACTCAAGCTCGAATGAATGCAGATGTTTATGGATCATCTTGGCTTTTTGCTATTTGACCAGTTTCGCTTCTCCGGATTCCTGGTTTCCTGAGCGTAGAATAGCCAGTAGTGCAGGACGCAGGACTGTGTGGGGGGGTGTTGCAGAAACCTTGCAGAGAAACAAGTAAGGAAGGAATTGCAAGAACATTAGAATGCCAGTTTTGTCTCTAATTAAGTCACACATACAATTCCCACCCACTAGCTGGGCCTCCCCCTATCAGTACTGCCAGTAATCAAGGAGAGGGAGGGACTACCAGACATGGAAGGCTGTAGCATCATCCAGGATTGAACCCCAGATCTCCTGGTGATTGAGCCGGCACTTACATAGGTTCTCCACCCGGGAGCCCTGAATGTTTTAGATCTGACCTGAGATTTCAAGCTGATTTAAGCTGGTTTAATGGTGTGTTTGTTGAACAGAAGAAAAGAGCGTGTAGGTGATGCTGGACTCCTACTGGTGCTTTATTATTTATTAATTTCAAGACATAAGTGTTATAACAAATGTAAATAATGTTGCTATTTGTAAAATAACAATTTTTCATTTAAGAAACTATGTATCTTATATTCTTAATTTTTAGAAATAATAATGTTTGAGAAATTATGTCGATAATTTGACATTTTCTGAAAAAATACTTCAAATGTATAATTTTTTGAGAAATAATAAAGATATTTTTTAAAGAATATTTGGCTTGTTTTGATAAAATTCACAATAATTAAAAAAAAAATCTTTTCTAGAATATGTAGATTGTTTTATGAAAAAAGGCAAACAATTCCAGAATATTTCGCTTATTGTAAGAAATAATCCAAGTAAATTTGGCCTATTTTCAAGAATATTTAGCTTGTTTGAAGAAATTGTGTCGAACTTTGCATTTTTGGAGAATATTTAGATTGTTCTAAGAAAAAAAGGCAGAAGTTTTTCAAGAAATAATGCAGATAATTATACATTTTTCAAGAATATATATATATATTTTTTGTGTATAATAAATAATATAATCTGAAAAAAGCACTTATTAAAATTAATTATTGTACACCTTTCTATTTAGAACCTTTTTTAACAATTCACCATCAAAGAACCCTCCTCAGTAGAACTCCTTTGGCCTGTACTGTAATGCTAGGTATGAACAGAGAGTGGTTGAAGAGAATAGGCCCCCCTGTGTGTGTGTGTGTGGGTGGTAGTGCCAGGCAGGGGTGCATTTGGTACAGCTTATCATTCGACCACGTTATGTGCGGTAAACACAGGGAAATCCCACTACTTCCACTTTCACTATTAAGCAACGGAAAGTCCCTGTCACCCCTTTCTCTTTCTCAACGGCTAGAAAACTGCAAAAATAACAGACAGGAAAGACAAAGATGGAGGCATCTGGGGGTCCCGAGACCAACTGGTGAGAGAGTGCTGGCACTGTTCCCCTGTCCTTCTTCGTTGCCTGTTGTCTACGTCGCGTTCATGACGCAACAGTGGGAAATGTTTGGCACGGCGCGCCCCATTCATTACATCCAGAAACAAAAGGCTAGCAAAGCGGGGGCCTTGTGCGCTCACGTGTTCAAACCTGAACCCCAGCCTTGCTCCCCTCGACACACACACACACACACACACACACACACACACACACACACACACACACACACACACACACACACACACACACACACACACACAGGCTGCGGGAAGCGGAAACAGACGCTGCCAAGAGTCCACGAACACTGCTCTCAAACCTCAACCCATGCCAGACAGGCCTTCACTATATTATGTGGCTGCAGCCGGTACTCTCGCGGTCTACTAGCAGTGCTTGAGCAGTGCTGTAAACACTCTGTAGTTAGTTTGGGTAGTTTTTAAGACGTTATTTAGCATGACTAGCTTGCAGAAACATCAGCTAATGGCTAATGGTAACTTATTGTTATAATTTTCGAATCATTAAATCATTAAAATAAATAATCTTTCAAATAAATTAGCCCTGAATTTAAAGCTAGCTATGTAACTAATGTAAAAACTAATCTCTTGCTTCCTCTATAGTCAACTAGCACCACTAGCATGTCGGCCAAGTTCCACACCAGCATCAGTCTGCTCTGTTTTTCCCATTTTGTGTTTTAAATACAGGCTCTAAAATATGATCATTAGCCATGCAGCTAGCATCATGCTCATTTATGTAACGTCAGTTAGTGTGGTATCAAAGTAGTCAAAGTGTTGACAGCTGTTCGTGTTGAGTTTGTTATATTTTTGTTTATCATTTTTAAATAAAATAATTGTTTTGTTGGTTTGTGCTGTGTTGCGTGAATGGCTAGACTCCTGCCTCTTATTCCAACCTTGATGAGCCATGAGGCCAATGAAGTTTTGGGGTGTAATGTTCTCCCCCATTGGAATGAATAGGGTGCAAAAAGATTGTGCTTATATCATGATGATACAAGTACAGTGATGACACCCAACCAACCACTTGGCAACACGGTAGCAACCCCCTGAAACATTATAGAAAAGACCATAGCCACCATCCTAATTAACCAATGCAAAGGTATTTTTTTTAATTATCTAACACCACCACTATAGTAAGCACCTAGCAAGTCCATAGCAACCAACCGGTATGCCATAGCAACCATCTTGTATATCATTTTTTTTTTTTTTTTTTTTTTTTTTGCCTTGTGCCACCTAGCCTTGGTGTCATAACAGCTGCAGGCCGTCAACAGTCCCCATTGTAATTGAATTATTTTGTATACCAAATCTTATATATTTATATTACAGATTCTTGCATCTACCAATTAAACAGAAAGGCAAGCATTTCATTGGATAAGCTTTAAAGGCACATTACTGATGTCAAGGTAAAAAAAAACGTTGGATTTTGATTATTATTGCTGCCATTTTTACCACCTGGGCCTGCGTACAGGGCGCTAAGTCGAACCGACTCCGGACAAGCGCACCGAGATTAGAGTTCACTCTGGCTGTGGATTACCTCATTGTCTCCCAGTATTGACAGCGGCTAATTGGCCAAAGTCGGCCCCCTCCTAGGATCTGGTTCTCTGTGTTCTGGTCTTAACGGTAATCACTTAAGGCTGCGTGGGGGGAAACAGACCTCCCGGCTGCGTTTCTGAGAGCTCTTCGGGCCCACGCTTGAGGGCCAATTTTACCTTTCATAATCCTCGCTGTCGACTCTAAGCTGCCAATTAAATTGGGCTGTATTTTTTCGGCCTTTGCAGAAGACTCAACCGCCACTTTCCCACACAGTGCCGGCGAGGACAGAGCAAGTTCACGAGCAGCATTAAATTAGCTTAAATAGCAGTAACACTTTTATAAGCGCTTGGAACAACAACAACAACAACAATAATAATAATAATACTTATTATGTTTTTCTGTCCAATGAAAGACATGTATCTCCAAAAGGGCGACTTTACAGGACCAGGCAAAAATGTGCTTAACTTTGAAAGGAAGTTAATGTACAACAAGAAAATTGAGCATTTCTATTGGTCTATTCATTCAGAATTATTTACACAGTGAAGATGGAACATGGTGAAGAAAAATGGACAAAAATGGAGATGCATGTTTTTCAGTGGTCAGCAGTGATGCCTTTATTATCTGAGCTATTTATTTACTATTTATTTTTCCGCCTCATAGCGTCTTTCCAACTCCTTATGATTGGACATACGGGTTTTCACTGAGCTACTGATGTTTTGGAGTGCACCACCATTGGACTAAATGGGATGCACCCAACTTGTATTACGATGATACATGTACAGTGATGACACCCAACCAAGCACCTGGCAACATAATAGCAACCAACTGAAACATCATAGAAACTACTTAAGAGACCATAGCCACCTTCCTAATTAACCAATGACCACCGAGCAAGGCCATAGCAACCCACTGGTATACCAGAACTGCCACCTTGCAAAAACAGTGACCACAAGGCAACTGCCTTGCAACTGACTGGAAGGGAGAACCAGCAGTATACTGTTTTTTTAGGCATAATTATAATAGAATATAGTAAGTATTATCATTATTACTGACTGTATTTTTGCTTTTGTTTATTTTTTTTTTCTGTACAAAGAAAATTAGCCTCAAATTAGAATAATTGCTTTGCCCCAGAGGCGACCCGTGCTGCTCACACCCTTCCTTCCTGAAACCCAAACCAAACCAGAGCAGTGCCTTCACACAGCATAAACATCAGCTAGGCCTACCAGATCAAGGCATGCAACAGGGCGGCCTCTTTTCCTCAGCTGCTGAACAGCAAGAGAGCGAGAGAGCGAGAGTGAGCGAGAGAGGGGTTGTGAGAAAGAGAGAGTGAGCGGAAAGGTGAGAATGCCCTCAGGCCCGTTGCGCAATGCTTCCAGTAAGACTCCTGTACTTCAACCACCGGTTCGGCAGCCTCATCTCTCATCTGCCGCAATTACACGAACAAATAGCTACCGGCCGCTACACCTGACGCCATAAATACTTTCATGTCTTCATTTAAATAAAACGTTAGGCTCCTGGAAACCATTCCGACTCTCCTCGCTGTTTAATCTCCCCTTCAGTACAGGTTAAAATCAGACCGCAGAATCCCAACCAGGCCAAGACATATTTAATAACATATTTAAACATCTGAAGCGATCGGCAGCGCAGCCTTGTGGGAAATGTAGTTAAGTAGCTGCAATTGCCGAAATTGACGTTAATGCTAATCTGTTGTGACAACGACGACAAAGCGGACCATGTGCATTGCTGCACGTTTGATGAGAAGTCTGGCGAATACTGATGACCACTCGAGCGTAGCGCTCATTTGCGTTACGTACGGCGATGCTAGCTAAAGCTAGCTGTCCTACAAACCGAAGGATAGGCAACTGTTACAGCCAGGATAAGGAAAGAAAAATGTAAAGCTGTTAAGCTTTTACCAGAACACAGAGAAGCAGATCCTAGGATGAGGACGACTTTCACTGTCAGACAATGAGGTAATCCACAGCCATTGGCAGTAGGCATTGTGGGAAATGTAGTTCAGTAGCTACAGTTACTGGAGCTTGAAAAAGCGATCCATTTGCAACCGCCCGTCGTAAGCAATGAGCTAACTTTGCACACGTCTAAGCACACATTCATGTTACTTTCGGCACAGAGTTGCGACCTAGCATGTTAGCTAGCTAATGCTAGCTGTCAACAAACCGAAGGATAAGCAACTGTTTGATAATATAAGGAAGGAAGTCGGTATCCATGTCTCTTGGACTGAACTGGCTAGGACTTGATGTACTTTTCTGTGTGTGTGTGTGTGTGTGTGTGTGTGTGTGTGTGTGTGTGTGTGTGTGTGTTTGCATAATGGACTGGTAATGGACTGCACGGAAGGCCGAAGCTATATGCAGCCTTCCATGCAGCCGTCCGTGTACAGTTATAGGAATACTTCAGCATTCGTCCAGCTAAGCTCTGCTTCTCACCTCTGTACCTCAGTTTGTAAAGAGCCAAAAACCAGTGGACACCATACTTCCTTCCAATGGAAGCCAGTGGGCAGCTGCTGAATTTAGCTAGATGATAAAAAGGCTTAAACGAAAGGCTTACAGATGACAAGATTAATATTTTTTAAGATTTCCTCAGTATAATCTGGACTTTTGTGGTTTGAATCTTTAAGTAAACCTTCTATATTTTAAGAAATACATGAAGTAATCTCACATTTGAACTGATTGATCAACTCTTGACCTTTTATTTTTATTATAATGTATTTTTATGACCTTTTTTGCAGAGGTCTCAAAAACTCAAATATGAATCAAATATTTTGCGCTTGTCTTTTAAAGGGTTTTAATACAGTTGTAGCCCTGATATTGTACTTCAGTGTGGGGGAGTAACCTAATAATATAATTTAATATAATAATATTTTGCCTAATAATATAATTTTAATCTTAATCAAGGATGAAAATGGTATAATACATGGTAACATGTAACGCAGTAAGTTCCCTTTTTTATTTTTTTATATTATTTTCACCCTTGTTCTTCAAACAGCCCAAGTCCGCAGTAATTCCTGGACAAATGACGTGGCCTTCCAGCAACATCACATTCAGGAACAGATGTTGGTCATAAATTTGTAACAAGTGGAGTTGGTGAAGTGAGCACACTCTTAGGAAGGGTTCTTTAAACGGTAGAAAAACGTTTTTGGAAGAATTCTAAGAACCTTCACGCACTTACTGAGTGTGGAAAGTCACGGAAAAAGGTCACCTGGTCCAACGGGGTCAGAGCTGGCCATGCTGAGTACAGAGAAAGTAGGCTTGAGCCAGTTCCTGGTGGTGTTCTGAATCTCTGAAAGTCTGGAGGCCAGAGCAGTAAAGATCTGCCCTCTGTTGATGCCCGTACGGTCTCAGGCCAAGTCTGTAGGCCAGCATTGAGGGACCCTAGAGTGGCAAAGGGCTGCAGAAGCTCAGTGGGATAAGGTGGGGTGTGTAGTGCTTTATACTGTGTGTGAGAATCAGAACTTAATGCGCTAAGAAACGGTGGAATAGGTGTGATGTGTGCTGTGCGCTTGGTGTGAGAAGCTTGGAGTTTTGGATAAATTGCTTTCGATTCAGTGTTTTCCAGGAAATGGCAAAGCAAAGCGAGCTGCAGTAGTGTAGGCCTGAGGTTATGAAAGCATGAACGAGGGTGCTGGGACGGAAATGGTCATATCAAAGTTCTTTTGTTGGGGTTTTTTTTTCTCCCCATGCTTTAGTAAATTCTACGTCCCATCTGCTAGCTCGGTGGGGTGCTACCAACACTGGGAGGGTGAAGGCTAGCATGTGCTTCCTGCAAGTGCTGTCAAAGTGCTTGACAGAGTGTAATAAGTTACTGCTAGTTATTTGTACAACGGCTAACAGGCACTTGCTCTACGTAGCATTGGGTGGAGAAGGTGAAGCCATTTGTGCTCTCTGGGACTCTACCAATGATTGGGCCGGCACCTCGATGGCTGGGCCACTTGGGAGTCCCAATGCTGCCCCAGTGAAGCCAATTTTTGTTATTAATGGTATACTACTATTAACTACTACTACTACTACTACTACTAATAATAATAATAGTAAAAAAAGTTTTAAAAACATACATTGACATGCAAAAGTTTGGGCACCCCTGGTCTTATTTTTTTTCTTTGAGTAGCTAGATGATAAAAAGGCTTAAACGAAAGGTTAACGAAAGATTAATATTTTATTATTATTTTTTTGTACAATTTTAGAGTGATAATATAAGAAATAAGAGAAACAGCACCATGAAGTTGGAACAGGACCATGTGAGCAACGAGCAAAGGTGTGTTTAAAGAAAAAAGGGGTGCAGGTTTCAATAAGAGCACCACCTCTTCAACTGTTAATGCTTTGGGCTTGTGCTGCAGCCTGTGGCACACAACGTTTTACTAGTGGAAGCAAGAATGGGTTCTTCTAGTTTCATCCATCCATTCTACTAGTAGAGGGAATTAAACGAAATACCAGCAAATACTGGACGCAAACAAACATCACACACAAAGGGGAATGCCTTTTACAGCAGGACAACAGCAGATCAACTCAAAATCCACAATGGACTACCCCAAGCTGAAGGTTTTGCCACGGCCCTCACAGCCCCTCAACCTAAACATCATCACAAATCTGGCTAGACCTCAAAAGAGCAGTGCAGCAGGGCGGGCCAATAATCTCCCAGAACTAGAAGCCTTTTCCAAGGAAGAATGAGCAAAATCCCCCCAAAGAAGAACTGAAAGACTCTTGGCTTCAATAAAAAAAGGTGTTTACATGCTGCGATTACTAAGTACCGACCATGCAGGGTGCCTAAACCTCAGCTTCGGGCCCTTTTCCTTTTTTTACTTCCTTTAAAAAAAAAATTAAACCTGTAAAAGATCATTAAAAAAAATCGTGCTTGACATATTAAAGGAATTGTGCCCTCTATAACTTGTAATGAATGCTGGAGATCAGTTCCTCTTGGCTGTCTTGGCTATTCTCGTTTTGACTAAGGCGCCCAAACGCTGCATGCCACTGTACAGCCTAGACCCTAGAGATGATCATTGTATGATGAGGTGTTCTTGGTGAAGTGGCCGGGCGGTTGTGACCGAACCCTTCACGGCTTCAGAGTGGCCCAACTCTAGCCGGTGTTGCTAGCCAGGGTAAGTGTCTGTTGGCAGCTGGGGTTCTCCTCCAAGCGTGTTGAGCTGTCCAGTGATGTTCTAAAGGAAGCAGTTGGCTGGCTTCAAGTGCCCCAGAGGAGGCACAGGCTAGGCCTCCTAGCGCTGGTGGCATCGTGTGATAATGGAAGGTCTAACTAGCGGGCAGGGATTGGCAACAATGAACTTGGGGTGGAGAAAATTGGGAAAACAGACCCTCAAGCTTGAACCTTTGCTCAATTGTTGGCAATTTTGAGGCATCGCACCAAAGAGCTCTTTCTGGCATCTTTGTTCAAAGAGTGCGTACGCCAGTGTTGAGCAAAGTTTCCTCCTTTTCCCTGATCTCCTTCTCTCTCGCCCTCTCTCTCTCTCTCTCTCTCTCTCAATCTTCTTCAGTGTATCCACTCAAGCGTGCGTAGTCAATTACACTGTGTGTTAATGAGGAGATAAATCTAATTGCGCTCTCCCTTTCCTCTCTCTCTCTCTCTCTCTCTCTCTGGTTCTCCATAAGATGAGAAGGGACCCCCTGCCCCCCAACCAAATGCTCCTTCTCTCCGGATCTGTTTTCCTTCCTCATCCCTCAACCGTCTGGATGGGTGTGTGTGTGTTCCGTATGTTGCTGCTCTGTGGTTGTGCAGATAAATCCTGATTGCCAGCAGGGCAGATAGCTGGGACTGATAGTTCAGGGGGATTGGCTTGTTAATTGGAGCTCTGAGCTGGATCTCCACTGGGATTGAGTGGGTGATCTGGTGTGTGTGTGTGTGTGTGTGTGCGAGTGTGGTGGAAGGTTTGAGGCTGGGTGGTCCACGCTGGCTGTTAAACCCACACAGCTGCTGCTGTGCCTGTCATTGGTTAATCATGAGTAAAGATTGTGCTCTGGGGTAACGTTCCTGAAAACTCCCCCCGAGGTGTTATTTGTGTCACCGAACCCCTACCGCCAGGAATCGATCTCTTCAGTGGAAGTTTCTAGGAAGTTGGGAAGTCAACTTTGGAAAGGTATGAGCAAAATACACAAGTACACTTTTACTAGAAACACTTGCCAATCATTACTTCCATTCACTGGCCACTTTATTGGATGCTCTTGACCTGTTAAAAAAAAAAAAAAAAAGTATTTGGACACCTACAGATTTTTTTTTGCCGTTGGGGAGTTGGGTGCCCCCCTTTGCATTTATTTAGTTAGCAGAGTATTGGAGACGTTTATGCACTAGACACTGAGCTCAGCACATGGCCCTGACTCCGCTCTGTAACTTTACGTGGTCTGACATCTGGTGGCTGAGTTGCTCTCTGTGGTTCCTGAATGCTTCCACCTTCACTTGTTGCAATGGTGGCTCCTATTACAGTACCAAGCTGGAATTCAGTGGCTAATGGCTAGGTGCCTGATTTTATACCCCCATGGTAATGGAACTGAATGTACGGCCTAACTTTAATGATTAAGAGGAGTCCCAACACTTTTGCCCATGTAGTGTTAACTGTGTCCAAATGTGTAGTCGATAACACCACCACTGTCCCATTGGCAGAGTAGGGTTCGATTCCCAGTTCTTGAGCAAGACTCCCTCCCATTCATCGCCAGATCCACTTCAGGGTCACGGTGGGTCCATAGTCTACTCGGTCATTGGGTGGAAGGCAGGAATACTCCCTGGACAAGGCACTGGTCCATTGCAGGGTACCACAAACACCTGCTCATTCCTGGGGCAGTTCAGCTACCTTGTGTTTTTGGAAGAACCAGGAAATTTCTATATTTGAACCCACATAGACTTTAAGTGCACCCCATTCCACAATCCTTGGACGTGTGCACCACACCCACTCCCTTCTGCTCCGCCATGCCGTCCAACTTGAGCACAGCACTCCATATAGGTCTACTATGGTTCAAAGTAATCTGTGTTTTCAATACGGATAAATGTCGAAATATTTAAATGCTGTGTCCAGAATGACGAACGGAGCTGTAGATGAGTCCAAAACGGCTGAGAAAGCGGAGTTGACTGAAGTGCAAAGTTATCAGCACCAGGATTCTTGGCCACGCATGTTTAGCCAAACATCGAATTTGTCTTCGGTGGATCCATACTTCTGAAAGGTGAATTATAGTGTGCGGCTGCAGAGTTTAGGCAGAGTAGGTTCTATATTCAGACAGCGTGAGGGTGGCCCATTAGGGCGCTTACGGAGCGCTCATCAAGTTCATCTGAGACGCTCCGCCCTGCCCACAGCGCACTCGATGGAAATTTCGCTGATTGTGGAGAGTGCTTATTTGCTGAGTGCCGCTGTTAGGGACGCTTGACTTCGGTGCACCAGGCGTGAATCCTAAGTGGAGCGCGATAATAGCGGCCTTTGGCGACTGTCGTTTTGGAGAGGCTAGTATTGCGATAGCGATTACCACTCCAGTATTTGAGGGAGAGTGAAAGAAATGTGAGAAAGAGGCATATTCCATGAAGGACCGAAATTGGGACAGTGTTCAAGTGTGGGAAATACAGTACATGGCCACAAGGATCTAGACAGGTCTTTAAATTTTTTAAATGGTTCTGGTTAGGCTCAATCTAGACGCTTGCTTTCACACAGCCATGGAATCTCCATAAAAAAGCAAGGCCAGTATATGGGATGCTCTGGAGCAGCTGTTACAGTGACCGTTTATCGTTTGCCAGCTAGAGGGGTGGGTGTAAGGAACCCTCTCTGGATTTGTGTTTACTGTAGTGATGAAGCCCTATTTAACACTCTAGGGATCAAGAGGGGAGGTGCAGTTCAGTTGAACATCTTTGAGATAGGCTGGAGTGATGAACCTCCATCGAGAACCCCCTTGGGTGGGTTGGACTAATGAATTTCTGTTACCAAACCTCCAGTGAACTCTTCTGGGAGAAGAAGCTGGAGTGATGAAGCTCCACTGAAGGCCTTGGAGATATGCTGGAGTAATAAAGCTCTATTGAGCACATCACATGTGGTATGAGTTGGACTAATGAAGCACTGCTGAACTCCTTCGGGACGAGCCGGAATGATGAAGCACTGCTGAACTCCTTCGGGACGAGCTGGAGAAAGGAGGCTCTGTTAAACTCCTTTTGGTATGACCTGGAGTGATCAACCTTTGAGAGGAGATGGAGTGATGAAGCTTCATTGTACGCCTTAAGGACGGGCCTTATAATTGAAACCCAATTGACGAATCTCCAGTGAATCCATTGGGACAAGGTAGAGTAACGAAGCTCGACTGAAGATCTTTGAGATTGGTGAGAGAACTGGAGCCATAAAGCTTCATGGAGCACCTTTGTGTAATCAATGTTCATCAGGAGTTGGAATTATGAAGCTTCTGAATGAAATCCTTTGGGAGATGAAGCTCCACTGAGCATCTCCAATCAACATTCTGGATTAGCTGGAGTGATGAACATCCATTGAACACCGTTGGAAGCCAGACCTAGCTGACCACTTCATTTTTAGAGTTTTCAGCTACTTCTTTTGCCTTATGCAATCAAATCATCGCATCCAGCACCGAAACATCTAGTGCAAAGACTTGAATGGAAAAGGGGAAGCAGCTTGCCCTTAAAGCTCTCGATTTCAGAAGAAATGGCAGAAGCAAAGCAGGCGTCTGGGTAGCCTTGGACATGCAGTGTATCTTATCTGAGTAGAGAGTAGATTACTTGGAGCTTGCGTGTGTATGGATGTTTGTGCTCTGTTGGAGCTTCTGCTCTCTCGGAGGGCTGCGATTGGCTCAGCAGGGAGGGATAAGGGAGAGGTCGATGAGGAGGAAATGAAGTAAACTCAGCCTCCTGCTCGAACCCCCTTCCTACATGCACGCAGCCACCCAGGCACTTGATGCTCTCCAACACGCAAACGCATCGGTGTTAGCCTCACACACGTCCGTCCAATAAGAATCTTCCTCTCTCAGACGTAGTCGATACACCCAACCCTCCGCAGCAAGGGCTGATGATGGCTGTCCGTTTCAGAGGATAGGGGTGTGAAAAAAGCATTTACAAATGCTGATGGTTGGGCAGGAAGTGGTGATTCACCTGCATTGATTTGGGAATGCTAGCCTCGCTCGTGATCGATCCAAATGCTATAGAACGTTTCTAACCACACCACATGGCTTTTTCACCATAACTGCATCATTCCGCTGACTCAGCGATTCTCAAGGCTGCTGGAGATACTGTTAGCACAGTATTGTAACCATATGTAGACCTACATGACTTGAATTGTGGCTTCAAAATGCACTGAATAGTTACCTAAGGGTCCGAGATTTACACCCCTAAGCTGGACTCTTAGTAAACCCCTCTGAATGGCTTCTTCCATTAGATGAACTAATTCCCCTCCGTTGGTCCACCACAAACGGAGCGTGCGGTCTGCAACCCTAGGATAGCGCAGACTCGAGGGGCTTGGTCACGTTCGATGGAGCGGCAGGCGGACAGAAGCTGCATCTTAACACCAGGCCCTCTTTTCGATCAGCCCGAGGTGTTATTGGACTTCTCTTCCCCGAGGGATACTTAGAGCCGAGCGGGGGCAGAGAGAGGGGAAGATGGACAGGGAAGCGAGAGGGGATGAATGAGTTGGCCGGTGGATGCCTACTTCTGAAGATGGGCTCGCCTCTCTCTTTCTTGAGAGTATTTGGTGACCCCGTACTGGGGGAAGAGGTGAAATGTGCAACTTTACGCATTTAGGAGATCGAAAGAGCTGACTCGAACTATGGTTGGTTGGCAGGCCTGAAAGCCATGTTTGGGGAAATTGACACCGTTTCCCCTCTTGTTCCGAATGTAGTCGATCAGCCAAGATGTATTTTGCACTGGAGCTATGAGGCTCATGTTGCTGAAGCCTTGGGTACACTACACGACTTTTAAGGTGGTAGCAGATTATAAGAAGACTGGGTATCACTCACTTCCCAATGGAGTTCTGATGATTTTTAGGGCGAATGGGGAAAAAAAAGTATTCTTTGCATTGCACACTAAATGATTAGGGGTCCTACATTACACGATTTCATCCTGTTGCTGAACTGAACCAAAGACTTGACCCACGTTCGTGCAACGATTTGCACTGACCCAAAACATAAGGAAGGTGAAAAACGCCATTGGGTGAGGACGTGGGTGGGAAGACTGAGTTAGCACGGTCTGTACAGACTGCAGAGGGAGTTGGAGTTTTGCTCGTTCCACCTTAAATGGTGCTGCATTATCCAAATGTAAAATTAATGGAGGAAACTGCTTTTTTACATGCTCAATTTTCATTGGCTATTCAATGGACTTATTCAGATTGAGTCACTGACCAGTACACACTAATAGATTATGCTCAGAGCTGGGTGCCCAAAAAAAGTCAAACGTTTGATAATGACTGGTCTGAAACTGCACCTCTCACACACTATTGGGGAGGGCGGGTCCCTGACGCCACATTAAGGGCAGTTCCATGGCTCTATAAGCTGATGAATTTCCATCAGACACCTTTGGGGTACGTTGGAATGCTCTTTGTGATCCAGACCTAATTTGCTAAGTTCAATTTCTGAGTTCCCTCCAGGGAATTCCCTATAAATGTGGAGGTTGAAATCCAGTGTACATTGCTGTGCAACGGCTAGAATACAACTCGTTTGGCTTTGCACAGTCAAATCCTCACAGCAATGTTCCAACATGTAGTGCGAAGACCTCCCAGAATAATGGAAACTGTTACCGCATTTCAAGGGCAGTTTCATAACCCTGTTAGCCCTGTTAGAAATTCATGATACACCTGTACATGTCCAAAAGTATCCAGACGCCCTTCCTATTTGTGACTTAAGCTCCTTTAGGGTGCATCATTGCTGACTCAGGTGTTAAACTGCTCACAGCCACAGCTTGTGTATTCATCGTTAAAAATACACTTGAAGGATTTCAACCTCCGCATTTAACCTATTCGTAGCAGTGAAGGCACACAACTGAGGCAGTGAGAAAACATCCTGAGCGGTGTGCAGCCACCTCAAGGATCGGGGAGCAGTTGAGGATAAGGTGTACAGACCGTAACTATCGAGGAGAGGAGAAAGTGCTGTTCCTTTACTCTCCTCCTTTACTGTCCCTATTTCCTGCCAGTCCAGGGGATTGAACCAATGACCTTCTGGTGCCAGTTTTCAAGTGCCCATTTCCATGTTTAAGGAATGGAAAGCTCTGGAGCAGCCAGTACTGAATCAGAGCCCTGAATTTTGATAGCAGCTAGCATGCAAGTGGAGCCAACATTGCATAACCCTCTAGAGTCCATTCCAGGTTATTGTCTCGACCCCTTAAAGGCACCTGCATACAGTGAGTCCAAGAAGTATTTGATCCCTTGCTGATTTTCTTCGTTGGCCCACTAATAAAGACATGATCATTCTATACTTTTAATGGTAGATGTATTCTTACATGGAGAGACAGAATATTAAAAAGAAAATCCAGAAAATAAATCTAAGGAATATATATTAATTGATTTGTATTTCATGGAGTGAAATAAGTATTTGATCCCTTAGTATTCATTAGCAGTTCTGGCTTTTACAGACCAGTTAGACACTCCCAATCAACTTGTTACCTGACCTGAAGCCACCTGTTCTCACTAATCACTTGTGTGAAAAACACCTGTCCACAGAATCAGACAGATCACACAGATTTCAAGTCTCCAACATGGGTAAAACCAAAGAGCTGTCACAGGACCTCAGAGTCAGAATTGTTGACCTTCACAAAGCTGGAATGGGCTACAAAAAGATTAGTAAGGTGTTGGATGTGAAAGTAACAACTATTGGTGCAATTATCAGAAAGTTTAAAGAGTATAACATGACAATCAACAGACCTCGGCCCGGTGCTCCAAAGAAGATTTCGCCTCGTGGGGTGGCAATGATGCTGAGAACAGTCAGAAATCGTCCTGCAACCACTCGGCAGGAGTTAGCAAATGACCTGAAGGCAGCTGGGACCACAGTTTGCAAGGAAACAATTGGCAACACTTTGCGCAACAATGGATTCACATCCTGCAGTGCCCGAAAGGTACCCCTGCTGAAGAGAGCACATGTGGAGGCGCGCCTCAAGTATGCCAATGATCATTTGAAAGATGAACCAAGTTATTGGGAGAAGGTTTTGTGGTCAGACGAGACCAAAATTGAACTTTTTGGCCTCAACTCCACCCGCCATGTGTGGAGGAAGAAAAATGCTGCCTATGACCCCAAGAACACTGTGCCCACCGTCAAGCATGGAGGTGGAAGCATAATGTTTTGGGGGTGTTTCTCTGCCAAGGGTACAGGGCTACTTCACCGCATCACTGGGAAGATGGATGGAGCCATGTACCGCACAATCCTGAGGGACAACCTCCTCCCCTCTGCCAGGGATCTGAAAATGGGCCGTGGTTGGGTCTTCCAACATGATAACGACCCTAAACATACAGCAAAGGCAACAAAGGATTGGCTCAAGAAAAATCACATTAAGGTCATGGAGTGGCCCAGCCAGTCGCCAGACCTCAATCCGATCGAAAATCTATGGAGGGAGCTGAAGGTCAGAGTTGCCAAGCGACAGCCCACCAACCTTCATGATTTAGAGAGGATCTGCAAAGAAGAGTGGGCCAAAATTCCCCCTGGTGTGTGTGCTAAACTTGTGGTTAACTACAACAAACATCTCACCGCTGTGCTTGCAAACAAAGGCTTTGCCACTAAGTATTGAGTGTGTTTGGCAAGAGGGATCAAATACTTATTTTCCTCATTGAAATACAAATTAATTAAAATATATTCTTTAAAATTATATTCTGGATTTTTGTCTTGATATTCTGTCTCTCCATGTTAGAATATATCTACCATTAAAAGTGCAGAAGGATAGTGTCTTTATTAGTGGGCAAACAAAGAAAATCAGCAAGGGATCAAATACTTCTTGGACTCACTGTATATGACAATACCCACATGTTTTCTATCAAAATGTTCAGAACAGTCTCAAACTCATAGACGGACACACAAATCCAGCAATTACAGATGAGAGGCAGACGACGGACACACACATCCACCAATTGGACAAGGTGAGAGGCACAGGAGAGTCTTCACAGACTTGTAAGACGAGATGCAATGGAAAGGACAGGCTCTAAAGATTCAAGAACAGGTCTGGATCGTCACAACGATATTAATAGAACCATCGAGAGACATGCATTGACACGCCGGCGTCTTCGTAGACACCACAGGGTCAATAACTTCAAATATGTGCTTGTTTAGCGTGAGGCCAATGGCTGCACCTTTCACTTTACATCCCTACATGAGCCCTGCAGTTCCAGAGCTAGGCTAAAGTAGCCCCGAACATGTCTTGCCCGATTGACTTTGCTCGGGTTAAACGGGAAAGCTGTGACAAATGAGTTTTTTGCCTGAGCCATCGCTTTAGCCCTGTGTTATCATCAGAGTCCAATGCATCATCAGGCCCAATACAATCAGGACAGATTGGGCAGGCAGAAAGAGCTAGTGGACAGCAAGGGAGGGACATGTTCACTTGGGGAGTCACTTGCTTCAATGAATCGATATGGGGTCCAAATGATTTGAGCAGGCAGATTAGGTTTATTAAAAACGCTTGGGCCTTTATTGGTTTGTGCCTGCCGCCACTTGCACAGAGGGGCCATTGTGAGGGAAGCATTACAAACAAACAGGGGGAGACTGGCCACTGGCTGGCTGCACAAACGTCTCTCGTTGTCATGTCATGAGTCATAGCCTCTATTATTGTCTCATGAATATTGAGTCGCGTTGGCTGTTTTCTATTATATTACAGAAATGATGTCATCCTGCAGGCCGTGCATAAATGTTGGCGCGCTGAATCAACATTAAATGCTTGCATTGAAGTCGGGGTGTGTGTGTGAAGGCAGGGGGTGGGAGTGGGGGTGGAGGGGTACTGGCCTGTGATGCATGTTGGAATGAAATGCAGAGTCTACATCATGCCCTGACAGTTAACCACTCGCTCTCGCACTCCCACAACCGCAGCTAATCACACCATAAAAACCTTTTGTGTGATTTCGTGTGTTGTTCGATGGCAGATGCGAAGGAGGGAAAGGCCATGAGCATCATTTCTTCCCTGCAAAAGGGAATTTTTTTGATGTTCGTACATCTGCAATGGCGATCTCAACTTGACAGCTAAGAAAAGGTGTAACGGCCAAGTAAAATCACTGGGGTAATTCAGGCATGTACAGTGCCCTCCATGAGGTGTAGCTCCTTCTGTATTTCTTTTCATGAACTCTTCTGCAGACAGCAGGCATCGACAAATCTAGACTTCAGAAGAGCGTTTCTGATCTGTCGGACAGGTGTACAGAGATTTTTCTTTATTATGGTGAGAATTCTTCGTAGTCCTCAGCAGTGGAGGCCTACCGTTCCTGCTACAGTTCCTAAGAGTCATTAGACAATGATTGATTGATTGATTGATTGATTGATTGGTTTTAACGCCAACCAGAGCATGCCAAGAAAACATTCCCCATGCCATTGCACCACGTTATGCCGGCCTGGACTGTTGGACACACGGCAGGTTGGGTTGACCCTACCATCCGTGGGTCAGCAGCCTCAGCAGAAATCAAGATTTTTCTACGTCTCCTGCTTTACAGTTTTGGTGATCCAGTGCACCAACTGTTTGTTGGTCCAAGGTCCATGGATTCATTCGGTTGGTGCCAAAGTCTGACCATACCGCATATGGGCCTGTTCTTGGCTGACAGAAGTGGAAGCTGATGTGGTTTACTGCTGTTTTAGCTACCTCATCTACCTCAAGGTTGTGCAGAGAATCCCAGGAGATCAGTACTTCTGGAAATACTCAAACCAGCTTGTCTGGCATCAACTGGCAGGAGAAAGAAATGGACACTGTAATGCTGGTCCACCAGCTCCATAGCTTCCCCACACCAGCACCAGACCAGCAGGAACCAGCTTAGACCAGTCAGGAATCCATGCAGGTCCATGCTGTTTCCTTATTCCAGCAGGGATCACAAGGGTTTGCATGCTGCTGTAGATATGTGGTGTAGTTGGGTTGGGCAGGCCTAAGGAAATGACCTCAGGACCTCATGTAAAAAATAATCCCATTTGGAATCCGGCTTTACTGTAGAGGTAACAGATGTACCTGTGCAGTGCAGCGTGAGCGGTTCCTACTTCTGGATATGGCCCATTGTCTCTGTTCAGATGATATTGCTGATTTCCTCTTGAGGGGCAATAAATTCGAAATGAATAAATGAGCAAGTGAACGTGTGGGAAGACCTTTGCTCCGCTAGTTCGGAAGAGCGACTGTCCCAGAAGCCAATCGATTAAAGTCCCCCGCGTGGCCTTGACAGGCGGGCGGCTAATTGAAGAGCGCCGTGACCGTAAGACAAATTGACTCAATCAGATTTGCTTGCAGATGAATGGCTGTTAGAGGTGTACACACATATACACACACACACACACACCCTACCCACCCACTTGCACAAAGGCAGGCGAGGTGGGCTCTATACAAATACTGTAATTTAGTCAGAGACAGAGATGGAGAGAGTGGGAGATAAACGAAGCTGGAGTTTTACAGATGGAGATATGTGTAGAAGGAGAGGGAGGGCGAGAGACAGTCAGTATTAAAGACTTTTGCTTGGGTTTGGATTCTGCAACTTTGGATTTACTTTAAGACAGGCAGTCATTTCACTTTTGCTCTCTTGCGCTCGCTCTCTCTCTCTCTCTCCCTCTCTCGCTCGCTGCGTCTTGCCTTTTCTTGCAGTTTTGCCATGAATTTTTCACTCCCCTTCTGGTTTTGTGTGCCTGAAGCTTCTCTGCCGTTATCCCGCCATCCTTTTGTCACTTTACTGCTTGCTTTGCCCGTTCCTTGGCTGCTCTACAGTGGCATTGTTTATTGTGCCTTGTAAATCCCGAGTGGTGTGTGAGTGTGTATGTGTGTGGGCCCAGTTAATATATGTGTTGGCTGATGTTGTGGGCCAATATTGAGGATCTTCTGGATTTATCTTTGTCTCCAATAATTCCTGCTGATGAAGCGCAGCTGTTTGGGGCTTGTTTTCTATTGTAGCAGAATTTGGTCCATTTCAACACAAAGCATTATGGGTGTGACTTTACACACAATTTAAATATGATTTTTTTTTTCTGCAACTTGAACCTGAATATCATGGCTGTCATCTATAACCTTGTATCTCATCAATGGTGGCATTTAATGGCTTCCATTTAATGGAAGACAATTTGAAAAGATATTTGAAGTCATTTTGGAGCATTTCTATTGGTCCACTCTTTATGTACACAATGACACGATGTCAAGAGCAACTACCAGACGCAAATCATGCCAAAAAGTGAAAAACAGCAAAATTGGAGATAGAAGGTTTGCATGCGACTGCGACGATACGCTCCTTGTGTTCATATGTTAATGCTAATGTCTGAACCAGAGGGGTACAGATTCACATGTTTTCAGGGTTCACCATGATATTCGTGATATTTCCAGAGCATCTCCACCCACTGTACTCCGAAGGGCTACACCAAAGTCCACGCGGCCAGACTTGCAACGCCGTCGGACAGTTATTTCCAGCCACACAAGACCAGGCTCCCATCTCTATGAAGTTTGAAACACCATACGTTATGTCACTGATTCTGGCTTTTGGTTTATAAATAATGCACGACAAGCATGTTTTTTTTTTTTTGTTTGTTCTGGCTAATGCGCTTGCATAGATTTCTACATTTGAAGGGGTGGGGTGGGGTGTTCTCTACTCCCGACACCATTGAATGTTACGAGGACTCCTATTCATATTTCAAACATTGGCTGGTCTCTTCATTTGCTCCTCAACTTCTCAGTTGACTAACAGTCATTTCCATGAAAGACGGCATGTCAAGTGCGTCCAAACGTTTAGCATGACAATTGATGAAAAGTGAGAAATACACTCATTTCTAAATTCAATTATTAAAGCAGCCCGAAGCCTGAGAGAGCACAACTTGGCCTTGCTCTCTCCGGGTGGGTCGATGGCGCTCTCTTGCTGTCCTCACATCACTTCAGTGTAATGCTGGCCGGCATAGGTGAGGCATCAGAGCTCAGTTCTTTAATTTAGTTTTTAAATTAGCTTTAAATGAAATATTATTACAAAATTATTCAATTATACTTGAAGTTATTGGACTTTTTTCTGCTTTTTCTGCTTTTCTCCGTGAAATCGCTATTAGTCCGCATCACGCAGGCCCTAGTACCTTGTACTCCACTCTCTCCGCACCATTTCATCCATCTTTTTGTTTCCTCGTCCACCTTTTGCCCTTCCTCTCCTTCTCTCACTCATCCTCCCCCATCCACCTTCTGCCCCCCCCCCCCCCAAACACTCTCTGGCGTTCAAAGCTTGAAAGTTGCCATTTGAATAATCGTGTTTGTCCTGCTTAATGGCGGACTCAGCGCGCATGGCTTATCTTTCATAAACACTCTTACTCTTCCCTCTATCTCGCCGCCTCTCTCTCCCTCACTCTCTCCACCGCCACATCCGCCTGATTTATTTTGACCCCCGAGCTAATGAAAAATCGCAACGAAACAAGCTACGGCTAATACACAAAAAAAGAAACACCAGGCTGGACTTTAAACTGGCTTTGTGGGAAGCATGTGTTAGAAAGCCAATCTGAAGGCCAGTTCTCAGAGGTGGACTGAAGTTTCCCCCCGCGTCGCGTTTCTGGAAAGGAAGGCCGCGCACAGACTTCCCCTCTGAATTCAGCCAGGGATTTACTCCCACACTGTACCCTCTCCGTAGTCTAGGAGGAATCCCCTTCGCCATCTTAAAGGGCATCGAGATTCTCAGAAGTGTTGAGTGAAGCTTCTACTGGAACTCCCTCGAATCTTCTGGATTTAGCTACAAAGCCGTTAGACTCCTGGCAGCACATCCCGAGATTTTTATTTTATTTATTTATTTATTTTGGGCCGCAACCACATGGCTGAAAGCTGCACACTAGCTGGGCATATGTTAATTGAATCAGGAACTCCAGCGAATGTTAAATTAGCTAGAACCTTTGGTTTAAGCTGATCTTTGATGGCCGAGGTGCTTGAAAAGCTGGTCGTTCGTGCAGAAACATACCCTATGCTAGCTGATTAACCAGCTCTTGACCAGCATAGTAGATGATTTGGCCATGCTTGGTCATGGTGATGCTCTTCGAGCTAGCATGACCAAGCTGGTCAGGTTGATCATGCCTGTAGACCAGTTAAACCATCACTCTCAAATGAAAACATTAATGACCAGGACCGTCCTATACCATAATCATGGAAATAAGACGTCTGTTAAGTTAGCATTTAGCTTAGCTACTGTCCAACACCCCCCCCCCCCCCCCACAAGAAACCCTAGCTTATTTAATGACCAGGACCGTCCTATACCTTAATCATGGAAATAAGACGTCTGTTAAGTTAGCATTTAGCTTAGCTACTGTCCAACACCCCCCCCCCCCCCCCCCCCACAAGAAACCCTAGCTTATTTAATGACCAGGACCGTCCTATACCATAATCATGGAAATAGGACGTCTGTGAAGTTAGCGTTTAGCTTAGCTACTGTCCAACACCCCCCCCCCCCCCCACAAGAAACCCTAGCTTATTTAATGACCAGGACCGTCCTATACCATAATCATGGAAATAGGCCGTCTGTGAAGTTAGCGTTTAGCTTAGCTACTGTCCAACACCCCCCCCCCCCCCCCCCCCCCCCACACACAAGAAACCCTAGCTTATTTAATGACCAGGACCGTCCTATACCATAATCATGGAAATAGGACGTCTGTGAAGTTAGCGTTTAGCTTAGCTACTGTCCAAAAAGTACCCCTTAACTGAACAGCTCAGGACCCTCATGGTCAGGACCTACCCTTTTCCCTCCTACCTGTATCCCAGCTTGTCGGAAAACCGGTGGGAAACCAATAATTCCCTTAAAGCGGGAGAGAGGAAGAGCGCCATCTGAGCTGCTCCAAATGAGATCACACCTCTCCCTCGGAGTGTCCAAAATTAAATGAAAGGAGGAAAAAAAAAAAGTTGCTGCGATGTGATTTTCCGAGCCGAACAGCTGTACCGACTGAGGCTGTAGAACCCACCACCCCTCTTTCCTTCTGATGAACTGGTTAACCAACACAGACACTCACTCTTGCGTGATTAATAGAAGTAGGGGGTTGCTATAATTGCTAAAAATGAGATCTGACTAATACAACCATCCCCGACATTTGATGACAAACACATGCTGCTAAAAGACTCTTTCATTTGAGATTAGCATTGGGACCCTCACTGAGGAGGAAAATGGTCGACACCTTGTTTCCGTACTCCCCCTCTCACGTCCCCCTCACCCACCCCTGCTACTGTCTTGGTAGCATTATTAGCAGTTGATGCTGAAGTAGTTTAAGAGTTGTTGTTTGGTAAAACTAGGGAGTCCTTATAATAACATAAAGCCAGGGTTAGCAAGACTAGCCTACTTGCCACATAGCAGCATGGACGTTAATTAAAGTAACATATATAGCTGTGTAAGAACTGGTTAGCCATTACCGCTATATTAACATTTATAATAACGTCTTGATTTTACGTCTTTTTATTAATGGCTTCATATGACGTTTTCAAGCTAGTTGACTTTGTCATAATGACATTGTCAAGGGTTAGCAAGACTAACTTGCCACATAGCAGCATGGAAGTCAAGTATATATAGTACTGATATATTAACGTTTATATTAACGATGTCGTGACGTTCATTTTAGTAGATTATGTCATGTTTCCTTGCTAATTCCTGCTCATAATGACATTGTCAAGGGTTAGCAGGACTAGCCTACTTGCCACATAGCAACATGAAAGTAAAGTAAAATATGTAGCTGTGTTAGTCATTACTGGTGTATTAACATTAATATTCTTGTGGTCTAGATGTTTATTTTAGTGGCTTAACATAACGTTTTCTAACTAATTGACTTAATGGCATTGTCAAGGGTTAGCAAGACTAGCCTACTTGCCACATAGCAGCATGGAAGTAAAGTAAGAAAAAAATGTGGCCGTGTAAGAGCTGATTAGCCGTTACTGATATATTAACGTTTATATTAACGTGGCTTAACATAACGCTTTCTAGCTAATTGACATAATGACATTGTCAAGGGTTAGCAAGACTAGCCTACTTGCAAATAAAGTAATAAAAATGTGTATGTAAGAGCTGATTAGTCGTTACTGATATATTAATCTACTAAAATGAACGTCAAGACATTGTTAATATAAACATTATGTCATGTTTCCTTGCTAATTCCTGCTCATAATGACATTGTCCAGGGTTAGCAAGACTAGCCTACTTGCCACATAGCAGCATGGAAGTAAAGTAAGAAAAAAATGTGGCCGTGTAAGAGCTGATTAGCCATTACTAATATATTAACGTTTATATTATCGATGTCTTGACGTTCATTTTAGTAGATTATGAGCAGGAATTAGCTAGAAAACATTATATTAATGACATTGTCCAGGGTTAGCAAGACTAGCCTACTTGCCACATAGCAACATGAAAGTAAAGTAAAATACGTAGCTGTGTTAGTCATTACTGGTATATTAACATTTGTATTACCGTGGTCTAGACGTTTATTTTAGTGGCTTAACATAACGTTTTCTAGCTAATTGACATAATGACATTGTCCAGGGTTAGCAAGACTAGCCTACTTGGAAGTAAAGTAATAAAAATGTGTCTATGTAAGAGCTGATTAGTCGTTACTCATATATTAACATTTATATTACCGATGTCTTGACGTTCATTTTAGTAGATTAATATAATGTTTTCTAGCTAATTCCTGCTCATAATGACGTTGTCAAGGGTTAGCAAGACTAGCCTACTTGACACATAGCAACATGGAAGGAAGTAAAGTTCAAAAACGTAGCTGCATAAGAGCTGATTAGCAATTACGGTTATATTTATATTAACTTATTAACTTAAATTGCTTTGACATTTATATTAATGGCTTAATATAACATTTTCTCGCTAATTCCTGCTCATAATGACATTGCCATGGGTTAGCAAGACTAGCCTACTTGGTTCATAGCAGCATAACAAGGAATATGAACTACAATTCTTGAATGAAATAATTGCATATTTTACAATTTCCATTCACATTTTTGTTCATTCAGTATTTATTATGAAACAAGATTGATAAGTCTACAAGGCTGGTTAAAAAGGCTATGCTGCTAAGTACATTTTTGAAGTATCTGTACTGTACTTGAGTATTCCTGTCATTTTTTTTACTTCTGTTTACTACGTTATCTGTACTTTTTGAAAAAAAAAAAAAAATTACAAATAATAATAAAAAAAAAATGAATAAGTATTTTAGCAAGCAGCTAATCTCACACTGCTACTGTTGGTGAATCTGGCTCTGTGAAAGCTTCGGTTTGTATGAAACTCAGTTCTGTAATCTGATGAAAATCTAAACCATTTCCAGTTTAATCTTTGTGAAGCTCTTTTAACTATTTAACATGACAGATAAACCTTTAACCCTCTCGCCATTGCACGCCCCACTCATGACTCTCGCGATTGCACGCCCCACTCATGACTCTCGCCATTGCACGCCCCACTCATGACTCTCGCCATTGCACGCCCCACTCATGACGCTCGTCCTCATGCCTCAAGTTTATTCTGTTTTTGGCGCCACACTTTCTATCGGTACATACCTAACTTTGTTCTTCAGCCTCTACCTGTATGGGAAGCCCAGATTACTGTAATTATCTGTCCTGTTGAATGAAAATGTCAGGGGTGTGTATCAGAGGTGTGTGTCAGAGGTGTGCAGTCGAAGCTGCCATGTCAGATACGTGGAGTAGCTTTACAGTATTAAGAGGTCTGGTAAAAGTACAATGTTTAATCTTCATCGCTGTTAGACTTTTGTTTATTATTGATGAATGTTGCTGATCAGTTCCACCAGTTCAAGGCTTGGGTTTTCAGTGGTCTGAGAAGCAGATTTCCAGACAGGTCAACATTTCACCAGTTTTCTGGACAAGCTGTATCTGCACCACCACTCTGTAAAAAAACCTGTAAATGACCGAAAACGGCTGTTCTGAGATTAACAAGTTAAATAGGAAAGGTGGTGTTGATGCTAGTGTGTGTGTGTGTGTGTATATATATATATATATATATATATGTGTATATATATATATATATATATATATATATATATATATATATATATATATATATATATATATATATGTGTGTATATATATGTATATATGTATATATGTATATATATATATATATATATATATATATATATATATATATATATATGATTTAATATAATTTTATATGATTTAATATAACTAAGATGTCAAAAATGCTGAAAAAATATATAAAATATAAATATAAAATATAAAAACATTACAATAAATGAAAGAAGAAAAAAAGAAAGCAGTATATTACTACTAATAAAAGAAAGCAGTATATTACTACAATTAGATGAATATAAAACTGTCAAATGTTGTAATAATAATGTTAGTTTGTCGTGAAACAAAAATAATCAAGCAACCCTAGTTTTGCCGGACCTCCACTGGCTGCATAGAGTCATCAATGGGGAGTTTGGGACCAAAATATCTGCTCTTCATTGTGAAAAAGGTGCTGCAGCATGAAACGACCTCTATTATGTTTCATGTAGCATTTCATGAGACCTGCCTGGTAAAATACTCAAGCCTTGCCCTCGGAGCCTTAAGATGTAGACCACATATTTACTAGTGTTTAGATGTGACTGGCCCAGGACCTCATTAACTAAGTTGTGACTAATGACTTGTAGCGATACTGGCCGAGGCCGGAGGCCGGCGGCCGGCAAAGTGGCACAGTGGCCTCTCAGCAAACTTTTTAAATAAATACTTAAAATGTTTTACTTTAAGTAAATTTAGGAGTGTGTACGATTATACCTTCACTTAAGTTTTAAAAATACTTTTACAAATTTGTACTTTTAAGCATGGGACTTAACAAGGTACTTTTGAATGCATGCCTGTACATACAAGTGTATCACTCAGAGAACTGGGGTTTCTCATGCAGTAATATATGTTATACACAAACCCTAACAGTCTTCTAGTTGGCATAGTGGCGATGCTCTACACTGTTTAGCATCTAGACTACCTGTCTGGACTTACTGGATCCATTTAAGTATGTTTATTTGAACATATTTTCCCCTTAGTGTCAGCTTTCTTTTCTTTTCTGGCTTATTTACCTTAAAACCTGATCCAGACAAACCTTATCTTTGGTTCACTAGCTGTCAGTCTGGCTTTCTTATGTAGCAAAAAAAAAAAAATCGTATTTTACTTTCAGGATCAGGGGAAAGAAAATGCGTGAAATAGCCAGCAGCCTCTTTCCAGCAGACATTGCATGTGTTTTTTATCTGAAGCTTGTAAACAGAGATTAACATATAGCAGTTTTACTGTGACGCTTTCAGGGAGGAGGCCTGGAACTGTTTTCCACATCTCCATATCCTCCATAACTGGCTGAAATGTGATTACACCACAGCTGGACTTCCAATTCTGTAACATATCTGGTTGTTGGGGTTTTTTTTCCCAACAAAATTGGTTCCACTCATTGGGAATCAAAACTTGATTGGTGTATTCTGTTAAGATTCTGAAGATTACTACAAGGCTCTGAATTTTCCATTCCAAGCAGCAGTTGCTTTCTGCTGTTGAAATACACAATGTAATGGTGCCTAGAGGGCACCTAGAGGGCGCCAGAGGGTGCTCTGCTAAAACAAAACAAAACTAAGTATCAGGCTTTAGAGGTCAGTACCTGATCCATTTAAAAAAAAAAAAAAAAAAGTCTGGATTGGCCCTGGTTCTGATACACTGGATCGCTTGGGGGCATCCCTGGTTAAAACTAACCCCCCTGTGTGGAGGCTGTACCGTAGCTGGGTGGCTCACACAGGGTTGTTTTTAAGCTTCGAAGTGGTGCTATTTTACATCCACCAAAGGGGAAATCTGTCAACATCTATCTGATTGCTGTCAGGTTCACAGGTAGCGTTGCTATGATGATATTAGAAGATTAAAAAGATTGTTCCGTGTGAACCAGTTTGACTACATAAACAATCCTTGCCTAAAATACCCTGAAGGTTCCCGATCTTAAACTTTAACTGAAGTGAAAACACCGGAAAAGTTCTCAATGCAAAAAAACAAATCAACTTGCGTGTTTAAGGTGGTAGTAACTTCAGGCTCTTGTAAATGGTGCTGCACAAGGATGATTGAGCTATTTAAAACCTGTGGGGTGAGTGACTGGATTCATAGATTGAGAAGACCATTGGCAGAAATCCCAGTCTAATGAAGAGTCTCGTCATTCTTGTCATTCTTGAGCAGTCTTGCGTGCCACTCTGCTCCATATGGTCGTTGCATGCAGTTCCCTGCTGTGTGTTCTTTCAGAAATTGGTGGTGAAGAACCCGACTTCTAGAAGCAATTCCCTTTCAGCCTCAATTCTGACGAGAACTAACTGCCGGGTTTTTGCGTACATCCAACGAGACGTTCATCGCACTGCACTCTTCTCAATCGCAGGTGTTTTATAACCCGGTGACCCTTGTGCATCTGCAGGAGTCTGAAGTCTGTCTGTACAAAGATTCTGTTCAGGTCATTCCAGAGTTAACTTGATTCTGCATTTAGGGTCGGATTTCAGAAAATGACTCTTGGAGTTGTGAAACCGTCCCAGGGCATGTCCTTTGCTGTTTGAATGAGGAAGAGTTCACCCGAGGTGACGGGAAGTGGGGATCTAATGCTGGGGCCAGATTGGACTGGGTTCCAATGGCGACACAAGTCGTGCCTGCTAAACAGGCTCCAGCAGGCCCTAGGCCTTTGTAAGAGCATCAGTGGCCTTGTTGGCAAGTCTCGCACCTGCACACCCAGACGAAACAAGAAAACGAGAAAACAAACCCATCAATTCTGTGAAAAGGAACAGTTCAAAAGACGCCAGGAAACTGCCATTCCTGACTGCGCTACCATTTCACTCTTTACACATCGATTTGCTGCAGCCCAGACGACGCTTGGCTCTTCTGTACCAGAGGCTGTTGACCTATTATTTCATAAAGAAGATGATTTCCAGGCAGGGGGGGAAAAAAAAGACAGTGAGGAAGAAGAGGGAGGGTAAAAGCTGGAGGAGAGCTTAGAGCAATAGTATGGTCACTATGTATCTGCTGGGATAGATACACGGACAGACAGATACACGGACAGACACACCTGAGAAAGTGACCACTCCGTAAACGTTGGGCAGATTAGTATAGGTTCAGCTGCCGCTGGTAGCTTCAATTGCTGATCTGTACTCCAGGCACCATTTAAAGGCTTTTCCACATGGCAAGCCACAATCTACCGCAGAGGTCGGCTTCAGGGGTCGGAGTCCAGCACAGTTTGCTGATTTCCCTGTTCTAACAGACCTACTAAACCCGGCAATTACCAGGGGAGTTTTGTTTCAGCAGGAAAAGCAAAAACTGCAGGAATCTGGCCTTCCAGGACCAGAATTGCCCACCCCTGATCTAGCATGTCCCCTGTCTATCCAATCATCCATTCGTCCATCCATCTTCTCATCTGCTTCTACCTGGTCAGGGTATCGCTACCTGGAATCACTGGGCATGAGGCAGGAATACATGAAGGAGTACCCCCTGTACAGGGTGCCAGGACGAGGCAACCGACCATGTGTTTTTGGGCGGTGGGAGGAAAGTTATCATTATAGTGAGTATCGGAAAACAGCAGAACTAGCAGAACTATCTAAAAAAATATATATTTTATATATTTATTATAATTTATTTTATATAATTATTATAATGGCCTTAAATTTCCAATAATATTGTTGCAATTTACCTATGTGACTATCGCCATAGCGATAGTCATAGCGGTGGTAACAGTGCTAACACCAGGGTAGCGGTCCTGATGCTGCAGTACTGATGTCAACGATATGGTACTGATGCTGATCTATAATTTGCAGCTGATGCAGTAACTATGCTAACGCCACGGTGACAATACTGGACGAGGCCACAGACAGACGCGCTGCTAATGTCGCAGTAGCGATGTTGAGTCGACATGTTATCGCTAGGGACTTTGGCACACACATTAAAGCCACAGCATGTCTTTGCACCACTTCCCTTTACAATAATATTACAAGCAAGGAGACCCAACCTCAGCTTGCCTAAGTTTACATCTCCCCTCAGCAGCACAGACACTCGTTAGCTCTGTGGCAAAATGTTGTCCTCAGATCATCAGTACCAGAAATGGTCTCTTCTAGGCAGAAACGGATATTGTGAATGGCCTAGTACAGAAGTGTTATGTAGTGTATCATGTTAAAAGTTCTGTGAAAAAACCCTACAAAACCCCTCCATCTGGTCGATTGTAGGGAGTAAACATGTCAGTCAGAATTAGCAAAACTGCAAGGCTTATAGGCTTGGGATATTTTCTGTTTGTCTGCAAATAAGAGCGTTGTTTACCGTATCCAAGCACAAGTGTGTCCTAACAACAGGCATCATGGGGCCAATCAGTGAAATTAACAAGACAAAAGTAAGGAAAAAAAAAACAGTGAAGTCTGACACCTGTTTTTTGGACGTGAGATAGGTTTGAAGCAGGGAAATGAGCAGGTATAACAAGCAGGGAAATCTCAACACAGTAGGCTGGACTGAGGCACTCCGGGAAAAGAATATGGGAAGGCCACAGACTACGAGCTATGGAAGGGTCAAACCGAGGGAATGGAAGGGTCAGACCCACAGAAGCGCATATAAGGGCATCGTACAGAGAACATACTTATGAATTTGCTGAATTTAACACATTTAAAATGATGTTATGATTTGATTTGATTTAATATGCCATATTAATGCATGTGTTCCTTAGAGGATTTCACATAAGCGTTGGTGCAAGGAAATAAAGATTTGCATGGCTATAATTAACAGCTGTGCTGTAGTAATGAAATGCTGCGTAACCATGGAAATGAGTGTAGCATAACCAACCAAATGTTAAAAAAAAGTGTACCGTAGCTATGGAAACAGATGTAGCATAACCATCGAAATGGGTGTACTGTAACCATTCGAAGCAGATGGAGCATAACCATGGAAACAGACTTAGCATAACTATGGGAATGGGTAATGTGTAACCATGGTAGTGGCTGTAGTATAAGCATGAAAGAGTGTAGCATAACCATGTAAACAAACCTAGCGTAACTATAGAAATGGAAACAAACGTAGCATAACCACAGAAAAGTGTAAGGTGCAACCATGGAAACAGACACAGCATAACTATGGAAATGTGTGTAGTGTAACCCTGGAATCGAATGTAGCGTAATCATGGAAAAGAGTGTGTCGTAACTATGGAAACAAACGGAGCATAACTATAAAAGTGGTTGAGGTATAACCATGGAAACAGATGTAGCATAATTATGGAAACCGGTGAAGTGCAACCATGGAAACAGACGCAGATTGACTATGGGAGTGGGTGCAGTATAAGCGTGGAAGCGGATGTAGCGTAACCATGAAAACAATGGAACAATGGAAATGGGTAAAGGGTGACCATGGGAACAGATGTACCATAACTATGGAAAAGGGTAAGGTATAACCATGGAAACAGATGCATCATAACTATACAAATGGGTGAAGTTTAACAATGGGAACAGACGTAGCATAACTATGGAAATTGGTGAAGTGTAACTGTGGAAGAGGATGTAGCGAAACTGTGAGAGTGTAGTGTAACCACGGAAACAGATGTAGCGTAACTATGGAAATGGGTGTAGTTTAACTACTGGAAAAGAGTGTAGCCTACTTAACCGTATGGGTGGGGTAACCACACTTCAGATCTATCATCTATCAGCTTCTATCACACCGGAATGCTTCCATGTTTCCATCATCTGGAGCCGCTGCCCTATTTGGCGATTTTCCCCTGCAGCCCTTACTTTTTAAGGGGGAGTGGTGGAGGGGGGCCAAACTGGACGATGATGAATGGTGGGGAAACTACACAGACGAATTATCAGCTCTCTCTGAATCAAACGGAAACTGCAAGTAAAACTAAAGGCCCGTGTTTTGAGATTAGATCAATTTGTTGCAGTTGGACTGTGTATAGGGGTGCATGCAGACTGAGTTTCGACTTTATTTAGCTGTTCAGACATGCAGGTGTGTGTGAGTGGTGGGGTGTGTGTGTGTGTGTGTGTGGGGGGGGGGGGCAGCAGTGCCCATTGCTGTGAAGATGTTCTGCGTGATGCGGCATTTCTGTCTGAGATCCAGCAGTGAGCTGCGCTGAGCTCTCGGCGGGGGGCTCTGGAGGCCGGGGCTGGTGCGGCTGAAGGTTATGATCTGCAGTGATGCGAGAAGCGGAGAAGTCTCCGGCGCTGATGAGACGGCTGTGTTTGTAAGGCTGTGTTGTTCTCGGCGGCGGTGTTTGCGCTACCTGGCTCATGCACGAGGGAGAAGTGCATCTCCATACTTTGATTACAGTGAAGTGTTTACTCTGTAAGTCCTATTAGTGACTTTCCTGCACAGCCCACACATACAAATGAAGCTGATCTGCATACGGAGAAAAGCTCTGCACATATTTCAACATTACCGCCTCTCTGCTTCAGTCTCTCTCTCTCTCTCTCTCTCTCTCTCTCTCTCTCTCTCTCTCTCTCTCTCACTTTTTTTTTTTTTTTTTTTTTTTTTTACTTTCTGTTTCTCTCATTTTTGTTGCTTTCTGTTGTCTTTTTTTGTTTTTCTTTTATTTCTTTAGATTTTTCTTTTACATTTCTTCTTGTTTTTTTCTTCAAATTTTTTCTTCAAACTTCCTCCCCTTTTTTTTTTTTTTTTTTAGTCTTTCGTCTCCGTCTCTCTCGCTCTTTCATTTATTCTGTGTTTTCTTGCCTCTTTCTTGTTTCTATTCTTTGTCTTCCTCTGTCTTTTTCTTTCTGTTCCTCTCTCATCTTTTTCTTTCTCTCTCTTTATATGTCAGTTTTCTTTCTCCCTCTCATATCAAAGTGTTTATATCGGCTTAAAAAAAAAAAAGTTATAACCCGTTACACCCTGTATCTCAGCCCACACTTCAGTTCTTCCCTCTCAGAACTACAAAACTGTCATAATTAACTTGACTTTCATTGGGCCTAAAATAGAACCCTGTGGGACTCCACAAGCAATGCTAAACCGAACGTTTACTAAATAATTCATAGTACTTTCTGCATGACCTGGGCTTCAAGGGGTTAAACGCTGCATTTTGTGTCCATGGTAGCTCTTGCTGGACTTCGATGATTAAGAAAACTGCATTTCGCTCTGATTGGAAATCTAATGCCCACTTGGGAGACTTTCAGGTGGTTCCAAGGTCCTAGCTAGGCTGGCCCTAATCTCCCAAGAGTCCCTGGTGTTTCGCACTTGGGTTAGAGGACTCGCTTATGTATCGCAATAACAATTAACAAGTGAGCTATTCTGCGGCCACATGGCACCTGATTAATGGTACAAATATGCATTCTTAACATAGTTGAGTTATTACTGGCACTATATTATCAACATAATAATATATAATAACCTGTAATTGTGTAATTACTGAAGAATACTCTCTCTCCCTGCGAGCTGTGAATGAGCGTGTGTTGAGTCACCAGCACAGGTGAAGCGAGGACCAGCCAGAATGTGAGTGTATGTATATACGTGTGTGTGTGTGTGTGTGTGTGTGTGTGTGTATAGCCTGTCTAACAGGCTTTGTTTTGCATGTCGAGGTGTATGCGTAGGTGTGTGTTTATCTGTCAGGATGCAGCTGTGATTTCTCTCGCTGAGAAAAGACTGACAGGGTCATGTATGAGTGTGTGTGTGAGTGTGTGTGTGTTGGGATGAGTATGCAGTTTGTTTAGCGTGATTGCCATACGTTTGGAAGACACTACAGTGTGTTTTGAGTGGTGTGTGTGTGTATGTGGATCTTGTGGAATTGTGAATCTTATTTTATAGGGAGGAAAGGCTAACATGCTAGCAGGCTACTTGACTCCAGCAGGCTAGATAGCCATGTCTCTAGCTGAACCCCAACAAACCTGTGACCAGCCCCCTCCACCCAAAATCCTGGCGTGTGTGTTAGTGTGTCAAATGAAAGTCTGGATGCTAACATGTCTGGACAGTCCAATAAGGTTGTAAAGGGAAGTCTCTCAATGACATGAATTTCACTGACATATCTGGGCCATGGAGGGGTTGTGTGTGTGCGCTTTGTGTGTGTGTGTGTGTGTGTGTGTTTTTGTTTATTTGTATACTGACAGAGATGTGGACAGACAGTCTCCCGCTCTGTTTGTCGGCTGCATTCTCAGGTGAGGCCTTGTTGGCTTGACATTCGGGACACTAAAGTAAAGCAACATCATCTAGGTTAGCAAGAAGTTTGGGGCTCATATTAAAAGGAACTCCTATGCCTTCCTGTCTGCTGCAACTGTAGAGTACAGTCAGCTACCGCAGTCATTTCCATTATTACCACAGTCATTTCAGTGTGTTTCCTGCACATCTTTGTACCTGTACTTCCTAGAAAGACTTGAAACTCACCTTTTACAGAAGCCAGTGAGCTTCCTAAACGACTCGTCCCGTACTCCTGAGAATCGAGACCATCACATCCTTGAAACTCGATTAACACCTCAGAGACTCCTGCCTCCACCCGATTTGGAAACCTGAGACTCGAGACGTAACTCCCACCTCAGAGACTTAAGACTCAACTTGCACCCCAGAGACTCGACTCAGAAACTCTAGACTTGGTTGCATCTCAGAGACCTGAGACCTGAGAGCTGAATCAGACCCCTGAAACTCGCCACTTTCATCCTACTAGCTCAAGACTTGATTTACACCTCAATGACTTTGGAGCCCTGAGACTCTATCTTGCTTTCCAGTGACCCGAGACAAAACTCGCATCCTAGACGCCCCTCTCGGACTCCTGAGAATCAAGACTCAACCCACACCATAGAGATTTGACTCGAGACTCAACTCTCAGGCAAGAGACTTGACTCAGACCCCTAAAACTTGTCACTTAACTTGCATCCTAATAACTTGAGACTTGATTTACACCTTAATGACCTGAGACTTCGGAGCCCTGAGACTCTAGATTTACCTAGCATCCCAGAGACCAGAGACTCCTGAGAATCAAGACTCAGCTCGCATCCCAGAGACTTGATTCAGACTCCTCTGACTTAATTTACACCTCCATGACTTGAGACGTCACTCAAAGCCCCGAGACTCTAGACTCAACTTGCATCCTAGAGACTCAATTCGGACCCTGTAAACTAAAGACTTGGTTGCATCTCAGAGACCTGAGACTTGAATCAGACCCACTTGCATCCTAGTAACTCAAGACTGTATTAACACCTCCATGACTTGAGACTTTCGAAGGCCTGAGACTCCAGACTTGCCTTGCATCCCAGAGACCATAGACAAAAGAGAGACCGAGACTTAACTCAGACTCCTGAGAATCAAGACTCAACTCTCATCCTAGAGACTTGATTCAGACTCCTGAAACTTGCATTCTAGTGACTCGAGACTTGATGTACACCTCCATGACTTGAGACTTCACTCCAAGCCCTGAGACTCTAGACTTACCTAGCATCCCAGAGACTGAGACTTAACTCAAACTCCTGAGAATCAAGACTCAACTTGCATCCTAGAGACTTGATTCAGACTCCTGAAACTTGCATTCTAGTGACTCGAGACTTGATTTACACCTCCATGACTTGAGACGTCACTCGAAGCCCTGAGACTCTAGACTTATTTTATGTCAGAGACTCAAAACTCGATTCAGATTCTACAGACTCTTCTCTGAAACGTGAGACTTGAGACATCAAGTCCCACCCCAGAGACGTACCCCAACTGAGACTCCACTCAGACCCCTGAAACTCAAGGCTTAGTTGCATCTCAGAGACCTGATGCTTGATTCAGACCCGGAAACACGACAATTACCTCGCATCCTAGTGACTCAATGACTTGAGACTCCGTTTGCATCCTCCTGACTCCTGAGATTTGAGAATTACCTAACATCCCAGAGACTCCAGACTCAACTCACACCAAAGAGATTTGACTCGAACTCCAGAGACTCGAGCATCAGCTCACACGCAAGAGACTTGATTCAGACCCAGCTTGCATCCTAGAGACTCAGTTTACACCACTTGACTCGAGTCTCTAGACTTATCTGTCGTCTGAGACTTAAGACTCAATTTAATTCAAACCCCAGAGACTCGAGACTTGGTCAGGACTCCTGAGATTGGAGACTTAACTTGTCCATCTTAGGGGCTTGACTCAGACTCAAACACCAGACCCTCAAGACCTGACTCACGACCCTGAGACTTAAGATGCGACCTGACTCAACTCAAACCCAGGAGACTCACAGCTCGACTTGTACTCGCCCACAGAAACCTGGCACTAATCTTCGACTTGGGCTTAGACTTGCCTGCGACTTCCTTAGTGAACATCCTTGCAATGATACATGTGTTCTACTGCAGCAAGATGTGCCTTCCAAGCGCCGGCAGTGTGTGTGTGTGTGTGTGTGTGTGTGTGTGTGTGTGTGTGTGTGTGTGTGTGTTGCTTCCTCACTTAATATTTAATGAAGACTGTATTCTAATAGGTCGCCATAATTACATCTCTAACTGTCCCACTATTACTCAGATCCACTGCTAAGCACCCATGTTATTTTTAGACTTTATTAATGATAACTCACCCAGACATAAACAGTGCCCCCTCTCCCCCCTCTCCCCCCCCCCTCTCCCACTCTCTATTTTTCCTCCCTGTTCATTTTCTAGGGACAGAAGGTGTGACATCATATGCTCGTTAAAGAGTTTTCTGTTCTAGTGCTTTCTCGCCCTGTCTCGCACGTCTCAGCTTCACTTTCTGTGTGTGTGTCAGGAGTTGTGGGTGGGGGGGGTTACATCTGTAAGTGTGTCAGACATCTGGACGCGAATTAAACTGCGAAAGACAAAAATACGCCCTCACTCACTCACACTTGCTCTGTAACTCGCTTGTCGATATATATTCTCACACACACACACACACACACACACACACACACACACACACACACACACTCTCACACACTCTGAAAGTCTTTCAAAAAACTCTCAAAAGGCCCTCTTTATACCCAACACTGTTTCTCACTCTCTCTCGGCCTCTCTCTCTTTCCTCAATCTTTTCCAAATAGCAAATGAGACGAGGCCCAGTTCTGGCCCACAAGTATACTATACTTCAGCCCACATTCTGCTGGGGAATGACTGCCATTACTTCATTTGAATCTCGATGCTGGAACACAGCCAAAGCTGGCTACACTTGGACCAGAAATACTGTGGAAATATTTCACATCGTGGGCTGCAGGTGACCTGCAGTTGGGCCGCAGTGTGGCCCAGAGTTCAAATGCCATGTGCAACATGTGCCATTACCATAACTGACTGTCTGACTGTCTCTCTCTCTCTATCAGTCTCTCTATCTGTTTATATATCTGTCTGTTAATTTCTTTCTTTCTCTCGGTCTTTCAATATTGATTTATATCAATTATTTCATATTAAAATATATTTTTATTTAATAAGATTTTTTAAGTTATCATAATTTTGGCATTTGTCATTTATTTTCTTGACATTTGCATTATAATGCCTTGACTTTCTCAGAATATTGACTTTTGGTGAATACTTTTCCTTTATTTCAATATTTGAATTTATTATTTTCATGTTTGTATTTATTTTCTCATTTTTAAACTGACTTATCTTGAATATTTGATTTACATACATTTAGGTTTTCTTAATTTTGACTTATGTGATAAAATAATGGCTTATTTTTATAATTCAGAATTAATTTGATTAATTATCTCTCTCTGTGTGGATGTATTGACATACTCATTCAGTGGGTCAGGAAAATCTAGCAGTGGTGTGTGAGAGTTGGATGCTGACGTTGTAAAATTGTTCAAAGCTTTGGAGAATCAAATAATACTTTATTTATTTTTAATCAAAGAAATATGGCCTGGTTTGGTGGAAAAGTGGATGCTGTAGTGTTTTTTGAGTCAGTGATTAAAGTGTGTCTACATTTTAATCACTTTTTGAAACCAGGCTGCGTTCCTGAGCATGAAAATCCATCAAACTGTTTCTTATTGACATCAGACTTTCATTTAAACTAGAACTGGGTTAGTCGGCTTATTAGGGTTTGCAGTGTTAAGTAAGATTTTCTGTTTTTTTTCTGTTGATTTTAGATGCTCTTGGATATAAAGGCTTTCATGTGTTTGTGGTTATAAAAATTTTATTCATTCAAATGAGATTACATCTGAACCCTTTGACAAACTTCCCAAAAAACACAACTGTCATATCTGCACAGTATTATTTTATAATGCTATTCTTTTTTATCATAACTATAAGTTGAGAACTTGAGAAGTTTCTTGTAACATTTTTATTTCTATTGAAATTTACTTGTTTTCTTTCTGTTAAATATGTTAAAATATTGACATTTCTCATTTTTGACATGTTGAAATAAACTTTTTGCAGAATTTTGAAAATCAACATTTTATTTTACATATCAAAAACAAATTGAGAATTTTTAAAAATGTTTTCTTATGTTGTCTGTTTTACTTTTTACTATTGAAATAATGAGTACTTATTTTCTCAAATCCAGTTTTTCAAAATATTGGTTTAAAATGTTCTAAAGAATTTGAGTAAATTTTTGTATTAATATAAAATGTAAAATTTATTATAGCCATCCTCAACAGGATAAATTGTATAGCTAGAGGTCTAAAAGAAATCATTGAATCTCTCTAGGTTCTTGGTTGTGCTTGTTGAGTTATTGTAAATGTAATATCGTAACAAACAATAAGCAGTGTAATGTAATCAACAATGTACAAAGTGCAGTTTTCTATTTAATATTTCAGCTTATAGATCACATATTTAATGTCTTTCTACTTTTTTTTTTCTTCTTCTATCCTTCATGTTCGCTCCTCGCTCCTCTGGAACCCACCCTCTCCCCAACTGCTGATTGGACATGTATTAAAAGGTATGTAAATGTATCAGTTGGATTGCATGCAAAGTATATACATTATTCAACGGTGATCTGTAAGGTTATTAAAATTATTTTATTATTTATTTGTTTTGTAATATAAAACATAACATGCAATGTGGCGGAGTCCTTTTGTGTGTGATAAATATGAACAGCAATTATGTTAACTATAAATGTGCTGTTAAACAGTTAATCCATATTCAAACATACACTGTAAATTAATTCCAGTTATAGAGTATTATTTAGTACAACTGTGATAAAAATATATAAGATATAGTATACAGTAATGCCAGTTATACTATAAATACTAAATACTATATATCTAGCATTTGTAATTTATTGAAGTTTTTGTTTAGTATGTTAGTTTGAATATAGCATTATTACAGTATATACAGTGTATATATATATATAATCTAATAATATAGAGATGCATATTATGTACCTCAAATATAAATATATACATTATATATAGTTGGTTAACCAAGAGCCGTGCAGCATTTCTGTGGAAGAATACCTCACTCTCAAACACTCACACTCTCAAAAGTTGTAATATCAGGCTCACTTTCCTTTGTTGCCATTTGCACACACTGAACTGTGACCTGCTGCTTTAACACAGTTGAATGTAGGGCTGAATAGACATTCACACGTCACACAGATAGCTGAGTCCTCATTTAGTGTTAACAAAGTAATTAGCTAAACTTAATGGACCGGTTTCTTAGTCATGGCATGAGTGTCGTCTTGGGCTAAATTGAAGCATCAATGACAATTCACCACTGGAATCTCCTCTTGAGTCTAGTGTTGAGCTTAATCAAGGTCTGTGAAACCGGCTCAATATATTAAAGGAGAAATCTGCTAACAGTTAGTACAAAAGCTAGCTCTCGCTAACAGCTACAGCATTAGTCCTTTTTAGTCCTTTTTTTTTAAAGAGCTACAGCCAGCGGTGCGAAACAAATTGGCCTACATTATCACATACCTGCTCAGTTAACCTTGCTTTTTAAATGTCTTTGTCCTTCTAGCGTGAAATTAGCTTGGTATGGAACAGTTACAGGTACATGAAAGACGTTTCTGGGTGTATAGACTACATTTCCCATCAGTCTTTTGCACATGTAGTGCAGGACATGCTGGACAATCCAGGCAATGATTGATTAAAAGCTTAGTTGTTTAGACAGTAGTTTGGGTACTGCTGGTGAAATGACATTTGATGTATATATTTATGTAAATATATATATATATTTTAAATAATATTCTTTTCCGCAAATACCTTACTTTATATTTAATGACGTTAAAGTCTCAGGATTAAGTTGTTAGGCCTGAATCAACTCATCAGGACTGGTTAGGCTGAGAACAGCCATTAGGAATTGGTAGCTAATGATCATTTTAGGGCATAACAGATTCTCTGACTCTACAAACCTTGTGCTAACCCTCAACAAGCAAGATCCAGTAGCACGGCAGCAACCGGCCTTGTCCACCATGCCGATTACTAGCCAGGTCTTACCAAGGTGGTAGCATGCCGGCTTCCACCCTCGTCCAACAACACTGCCACAATTCAAGCATGCTGGCTACCAGCCTCATCCAACATCGCTACGGCAATGTCTGGTCCAACATCGCTACCGTGATGTTGGCACAACAGCTACCAGCCTCATCCAACAATGCAACCTTGGTTGTAGCACGCCGTCCACAGGCCTTGCCCAATATCTCTAGCGTGGAGTTAGCTTACCGGCTACTGGCATTGTCCAACATCGCAATGTTCGAATTATCCTTGAATCCAAATAATCCCAGCGTGCTAGCAAACTAGATTTTTGTGGCCATGATCTCCCCTGCCCTTCCTCTAGCTTCCTTGGCAATGGCCAAGCTAGGTGCTAGGCTTAAAGCTAACCCTAGCAGATCCTACTCTAATCTTTTTGTCCTATGCATGAGCATCAACGCCCCCTGTTGTTGACTGGGTGGAATTGTGTTGTGTGGATCGACCCAAGTCCTTTTTAAAGAGCCAAGGCCAGAGTAGAGTTTCTCAGCATGCTAACAGAATGCTAAGCTAGCAAACTGAGAACATTTGCTGAACCTCTCAGATCTTAGAGCTACTCATAAGCTGTCAAGGAAAGGCAAAGCAAAACTCTCAGGAAACAAGGTTCCATAACACAGGGGTGGTGGCGCACTGTTCTACTGTGCAGCATTGCTTGCACAAACCTAATTGGCACTGGCAGGTTGGATCCTTAATCTGCAGCTTTTTACGTCTAGACGTCTTTCAGCAACAGTCATTCTTTCTCTGTCTAGCTCTCTTTATCTCTTCATCTTTCTCCTGACCCACCTTCACCTGTTGTTGTCTGACCATTGGCACCTCCACCCACCCTTTTCTCTTATTCTTATCTTCATCCCTCTGCCCCACTTTCTTTCTCTCCGCCTGGGCTTGGAAAGCTCTGGTTGCACGGCCGAATGAAAGTTTCACCGTGAGAGTGCAAAGGAAAGAAAGGAGGCAAAACGAGGGACTGAAAGAGAGCGAGCGAGACAGAAAGGGCAACAAACAAAGGGCAGTAACCGGAGAAGAGTCAGAACTGTCCCTCATTTCTCGTCCTCTTTCTTCTCTCCATCTCCTCTCTCTCCCTCTGGAGGCCGTCTTCGGAGGCCGTGTGAAAATCAATCACTTCCCTCTTTCGCTCCGTTCTCCTTTCTCCTCTTTCATCCCCCTCCCTGCCTCGCTGCCTTTCTCTGCACATCACTCCAGCACATCTTCCGTCTCTCTGAAGCGAATCGCGTGGCGTTTACGAAGAAAGGACAAATCGTTCTGCCTTAACTCTCGCAGTCTGACGTGGAAGGGCCTGCCTGTGTCAGAAGGGCTAGTGAGGTGTGTGTGTGTGTGGGGGGGGGCTAATTCACACGTTCAAGCTCTTAAACCCTGGGTTGGTGATTCTGCTATTAATCATCAATTGAAAATGTGTTGGTTGGCATTTCAGCTAACCAGATTTTGAGGAGTCCCACAGGGTTCTATTTTAGGGCCTATGAAACTGATGTAAATTAGGACAGTAATGGATTTCAGGGCTTAAATACACAGGTTAAAGGATTTTACGGGGTTAAAGGAGTAGTTTGGCCAAAAATCTGATCTACACACTTAGACCTCATAACGAAAATGTATAATGTGGATAAACCAGCAATGGAAGCCTGTTTATAATGTATTAAAACTACTAATGTACATTTCAATATTACGATTTGTTATCGGTTGTTTTGCCTGCCAGTTGAATGGCCTTTCAAACTTCTTGAAACCCACCAGAGGAAAACCCACCAGAGGAAGCGCCACTGCAGATATCCATGCGAGGGCTGCATGCAATGGCCAAGCTAGGTGCTAGGCTTAAAGCTAACCCTAGCAGATCCTACTCCAATCTTTTCAGCTGACCAGCAGCACATTGTACGGTAAAAGCGGGAGCATATAGAGGCCAGGCTAAAAAGGCTAAAGGCTAACATCACCCAAACGAGTGAAGCACTGTTTAGAGAAGGGCTGACCAGAGGAAGCGCCGCTGCAGATTTCCGTGCTTGCCAGTTGCTCAGACCCTTCTTCTATCTCTTCAGCTAGCTAACGGCTCATCATGCTGACTTGACACCAAGAAGACCTAGAAAGGATGGCAACACTATCCAAAAAGTTCTTGTGTTTACAGTGTTAAAACTGTGCTAGGCCTGTGCATCCTTGCGTTTTACACATTTCCCAACTAAAGTCTCGTGTTTATGTGTATTTATATATCAAACACCACCTTAAAATACTAAATAAATGAATTCTCTGGCAGCTTAAAGCTTAAACACCATGTGTTGTTAACGTGTCCCAACAAAACAGTCTGCCTTAAAGGGTTAAAGAAATGCTTCCAGCACTTTTGTTGGAATGAGCAACCTGCCTCAGTTGCTTCAGCACCATTCAGATTTTATTGTAGGGGTCTTTTGAGTCAGGAGGGTTTTCTGTTGTTTTCTAAGTACAGGGACATGTGTCTAAATTATAGTGTGAGATAATCGACAGTAGGCTTTAGATGCAGCAAATGGAGATTAGGGTGGAAAACAATGAAGTATTTCTTTTGAAGTGTCTTCCTTGGTATGAAGGGGGAGTGGGAATTATAAATGCTCACCGTTTGACAGTATTTGTTTTCTTACTGTTGTTTAAAAGCACGGTTTGGCACGACCACACACACTCCTTGTATCTCTGCGTTTGTTGTTTAGCACTTTTTAACGTCATTTGAATCTGGCGGTTGTTCTTTTTACTCTCTGGAGTTGAGAAGTCTGATGGCTTGGGGGAAGAAGCTATTGCGGAGTCTGGTTCCTGATGGCAGGAGGGAGAACAGTCTGTGTGAAGGGTGGGTGGAGCCATCCACAATGCTGGTTGCTTTGCGGATGCAGTGGGCAGTGTAAATGTCCATGACTGAGGGGAGAGAGACTCCAGTGATCCTCTCAGCTGTCCTCACAAGAGGCTGTGCAGGTCCCAAACCAGGCAGTGATGCATGTGCTCAGGATGCTCTCTCTGGTCCCTCTATAGAAGAGTGTGAGGATGGGTGGAGGGAGACGGGCTGGGCTTTCTTGGCTGTAGAGCTGGTGTTCAGGGACCAGGTGAGGTTCTCCACTAAGTGGACACTAATGCTAATAACTGTGTAGTTACACATTAACAGTCATGTAATTACAATGTACCAGTTGATTATTTATATATCACTGCCGTCCGATGAAAACCCTGTAGCTGCCTCTGTACACTGTCCATAATTCTGGATGAAGTTACATTTGACTTTCGTTCTATATAGAGTTCATTTATTATATATATATAGTTATAATATTTGCTGTTAGATGCATAACAGTACTACAGCGTGTGTAGCTGAATAACTAATAGTATCTCATGTGGTTATACATGTGTAATAAGGTGAAGGTAATTGTATTTGTAAGAACTGCTGCTTTCCTTTGCACAGCTATTGAGATGCATTTGTGTAATTGCTTGTGTATGAACTGCAGTTTTGACATTGCTAATTGCACAAGCCGTACTACTGTGAACTACATTGTTCTTATGCGATTGTTGATATGTATCTACACAGTCATTAAAGACACTGCTCCAGAGAAGCGGGACTAGATCTAAAAACAGCTGCGTATTTATTATGCTGCGTTACTGCAAACCAACACATGAAGCTTTGCTCATTATATTAAAAGGTCTTTGAAACGTTAGATGTCTACAGACTTTTCATAGGCAGCATGTACGTGTGTGTACGTGTGTGTGTGTTTGTGTGTGTATATATAGCAGCTGTCATTTTTGTTCATTATTCTTTGATGCAGTAGGTGTCTGGGCTAAAAATATCTATGTGCATACACACACAGAGACAGAACATCATTGCATCCAGCAAATCAAGCAATAAGCAAATAAACAAACAGTAGAAAAGAAGCAAGGAAAGCAGCATGACGAAGCACTTCCAATTGAATAGCACTCTCCAGAGCAGATACACCTGAACCTATTGGCGTGGGCTAGAGGGGGTATAAAGCCCCCCTAGCATTGAGCTGTGGAACTGTTTTCTCTGGAATGATTGTGCTCTATCCAATACTTGTAGGATGAGCTGGGAAGAGCTGGGGAGGTGATCATCCAACATCATCCTGACCTCGCTAATGCTCTTGTTGCAGAATGCAATCAAAGCCTTACAGCAATTCTCCTCTAAAATCTAATGGGAAGCTTTCCCTAGACAGTACCTCTACAGTTACTCCAACAAAAGCAGGATCAATTCTTTTAAATACATTTTGGCAAGCAATGAATGAGAGAGAGAATGTGTCCCAATACTTTTGTCCACATTGTGTATAAAAGGCGTGTTTGAACCATGGTGCTTTCAGAGCTCTAGGGAGCTTTCACAAAAGCTGGAAGAGAAGATGATATCCAAGACTGTGAAGTTCATTGTATGGAGGTTCAAAACTTCAGTCCTGGAGTGTTCTGGAGTGGCTTTCTCTTTGAACTCTTTGGTCAGATTTAAAGAAAGTCATCAAACCTCGATGCCAAGATGTCGTAGCCTTCTTAATAGACATAAGAGAAACACCTGTGTTACTGTAAAAGACCTACCTGATGACCATGATGAAAGCTCAGATAAAGGTACCAATGTTAACCATGAAGATCACCTGGCAACCAAGCACTTCATGACCGAACGCCACTCTACACCTGCTGGAAAATGCCCAAAGGAATTGGGATAGGCCTACAGAGTTCTGGGACACTAATAGAACTGGAACTATTTGGTCATATGGATCAGGGGTTTTCGGACGAGGCCCGCAGCTGGCATGCTAACGCAGTGGTTGCGGTGTTGGACGAGGCCTGCAGCTGACTCAAGGACACTAAACTTTTTATTATGAAACGTAAAGACCCTGGATCGTAAGAGCACAACAGCAACGCAAATATGGCCAGAGAGCACAGACTGTGTTCCAGCTAACTGGGGCTCAAATCACACCCGTTTAGAAGAGAAAGGAGTGTTTTCGACTGTGTTCAGGCACATTTAGCAGACTGGTTCATCCAGGTTTGTTTGCTCTGCCTTGTCAATGGTGGGCTTGGACAACACCAATCAGTGAGCTCTCACAGCGCCTCCACAGCCTGGTGGCTCTCTTGAATGTACATAGAGGAATGAGCTTATCTGGCTCATCACAATATTGAAGTACCGTCCTCATTTTAAGAGACAAAATATTTGAATAGGAGGTATACAGTAATACCATTACGCCGCCCGAGCCTACTGATTGCAAGTGTACACTCTGGGTGGCCCTAGGTGAGGTGGTTAATCTTGTGTGTGTGTGTGTGTGTGTCTAAATCAATCCATGTATAATACTCAGAGACGTTAAACCGGGGACTACAGATCTAACATGCAGCACAATTAACAGTCCCCAGCTGCTAATAGTGGATTAATGTTGGTGTCTTTATTTTCCGAGGCTGTTCCACTGTTCTGTCCAACATTTGCTAATAGTCCCCCTGGACCTGTACCACGCTCTCTGCATTCCCCCCCTGTATCCTTCCAATGCCTGCCTCGCTCTTAATCCTGCTTATGTAAATTTCACCCGTGTCTCCTTTGCCTGCTTGAGAGTATGATGGGTTGTCCTTCTGAGCCGCAGCTCCGCTCAGGCTTACGTCGTCTTGTCATTTTCCGGGAGCATTTGCTGCCACTGTGTCTCCTTTAGATTGATCTTTGGGGGCCTGAGCTCGCATTTCTCAAAAGTTGCTCCGAGCAAACCTTGTAAATACAGTTTGAACTGAACTAGGGTGAACATGATTGAGCTGCACTGAATTGAATCTAATTCATTTGTATCAGAACTGAATTGAAAAGAATGTATGTGGACAGAATTGAACTGAATTGAATGAGAATTAATTTACTAGTGGTGGACTGAACAGAAATAAACAGAACTAAACTGAAATGAGTTAAACTGCACTGAACAGAATTCAGTTGAATGAAACCAAAATGAATTTGATTGAACAGAATTGATTGGAAAAGTTTAGTGCGCAGGCCCAAACTGGATGAAACTGAAATTAATTGAACAGAGTTCAAAATGATTTGAATTAAACTGAATTGAATTGAAATCGGTTAAACTGAATTGAACTGGATAGAAATGGTATGAGCTGCATTGGATTCCCATAAAGTAACATAGCACAAGACTAAATGAACTGAATTGAATTGAGCTGAAGTTGAGTACACACTGGAGATTTCAGTATAGTTCAAATGTGTTCAGAATTGGAAATCTAACTTAACAGGACTGGACTAAAAAGACCTAAACAGAGGTGAATCCCATTTATCTGAAACGATTTGATCTGAATTGATCTGAATTTAACTGAATTAAAGCAAAGTGATCTGAATAGCAGCAGGGCTGCTCTAAAAATGACCTGAACTGAATTCAGTCTAATTAACATAAAAAAGGAATTGATCTGAATTGAGCTGAATTTAAGAGAGTTAAAGCAAAGTGGTCTAAACTGAATTGAACAAAAGCAAACTGAACAGGGCTGGTCTAAAATGACCTAAATTCAGAATAATCAATTTGAGTCAGATTCATTTCAATTCAGTTCAGAAGACTTTAACTGAATCAAAACAAAGTGATCTGAATTGATTAGAAGCAAAATGATCAGGGCTGCTTTAAAAAATGACCTGAACTGAACTGAATCAAATTGGCCTGAAATGAATTCATCTGAATTTTTAGAAGACTTTGACTGAATCAAAGCAAAGTGATCTGAACCGAATTGAACAGAACAAATCTGAACAATGCTGATCTAAAATGATCCGAAATGAATGAACCGAATCGATTCAGGTGAACCAGTGAATCTATGTTGAATGCAGTTGAATGGCATTCCAACTATGGCCGAGCTAAAGAATCAATGCTGTGCATTAACGCCGTACCCGGTACGTGTTGGGTGATGGATCAGTGTATTAATATTTGAAGGCGATGGCAGGGTGAATGATCCGATGGTGGATGATGCAGGAGCAGAACTGGGTCACTGTGTTTACATTTTCTGCTTAAATTAGGTTGCCGGTGTTTGATGCATTGTGTCCTATAGGAGCGCACAGCGGCGGGTGTGGTGGTTTGATCTTTGTTTGTCGTGCGCTTTGTCCCACATTCCTTTTTGTGTACCTTTAATACCGAGCCCCCCTCTCACTCTCTTGCTCAACCACACACTCTCTCTCTCTCTCCTCCACTCCTCTGTGTTAAGTGCACGCTGGGGATTTCAGTATTTCATTAGATTTATTACTCTGCACTACTGCACCACTGAGAGCTAAGTCTCTCTCTCTCTCTCTCTCTCTCTCTCTCTCTCTTTTTCTCTCTCCCTCTCTCACACACACTATATCATTCTCCATCTTTTGCTTTCACTGTTTCCCTTGCTCTCACTCCGCTTTACTCTGTAGCTTCGGCTCTCGCGAGCTCTCCCTTTTCCTTCTCAGTCTCTCTCTTCCGCCGCCTTCCATTCTTCTCAGTTTTCCAAACACCTCTCTCATGTGTTTGTACTCAATGAGGTTGAGGCCTGGAACTCTGGGCAGGTCCATGCTTTGCTCTGTAGACCACTAGAACATTAACCTGAAGCTGAAAGCTGTTGAAAGATCCACTTACCTGATGGGGGCAGTATTGGTGGTCGACCAGGTCTTGTGGTCAACACGGTTGTTAGAAGTTTCATGTTCCATATCCATGTCTTCGTATCCTTGTTTGAAACCCCAGAGCCGGGAACTTCAAGGCTACGTGGCCGACCAACTGCAACCCTTTGAATAGCCTATAACAGTCCCTGGACAGCTCAATGCGCTTGGAGGAGAACACCAGGGGCGTCAGAAATATCGAAGTATCGCAATATTATATTTTGCAACTGTATCGATTCTCAAGAACACATGCAAAGATTGGAGGCAGACAGTAGTTCCTTTTGTGTTGATAAATTCCTGGCCGTGTTCTGATAGGATAAAAAGCCAATGTTTCACACTTACTTGACTCACTGATCCATTGTAGATTCCTCCCTAAACCCAGCCTTAACCCCAAATCCTAACCCTAAGCTAAACCTTAAATCTGACCCATAACTTAACCCTAAAAGGGTAAGGGTACGGTTAAGGTTAGGTGCAGGGTTGCATTTACTAGACAGTCATTTACGATCAGCTTCTGTTGCATTAAATAGGCTTTCAGTTGAATGTCACGTGAGCCTCTACGAAGCATCCGCAATGGACTGTCGCCAACGTGTCGCCAACCTTTCTTTTAGATTCCTCAGATTTTATGCCCTACAGAACACTAACTGCCAGTTTTAGTAGGTCAGCTAACAGACGCCCACGTTAGATAGCATCACGCTGAGTGAGGGGGAGAGGGAGGGCCATCTGACCCACCCAGAGAGTGAGACGTACGTCCTTAGTAGCAGTTGGGCGCGATATCATCTCCACTTGCTGACCTAATATGCATGGATTAGAACAGTAGAATGACATGACGATTACTAGACCATTATATGCCATCGAGGAACCACTGTTGGTTCCATAAAGAACCAAGTTCGTAGAGAAGACCAAGACCGCTATATTCACCATTTGTGTTGGACACCGATGGAATTCGGCCTCCGCATTAAACCCATCCGTGCAGCGAACACTACCACTGATACTGTGAGCACACATTCCCAAAGCATAGAGGGTTAAGGGCCTTGCTCGAGGGCCCAACAGTGGCAGCTTGCCGAGCCCAGGCATCAAACCCACAACCCGGCCATCGATAGCCTGGTGCTCTGACAGCTGAGCCACCCCTGTTTTGTAATAGAGGTGTGCGAGTGTGAAGAGCCTCTTAAGAGTAGATGTCCAAAAGTTTGCGGACACCCCTTCTTCTTAGTGAATTCAGCTGCTGAGGTGTTTACACGCACACGCAGCTTGTATAATCCCTAAAGAAAAGCACTGCCATTAGGATGGGACATCGGCTACAGCAGTACGAGGCCTTGGGAGGTGTGGCGGTGGCGCCGTGGATACATTCTCTGGAGTGATGGTGCTCCATCCAGTACCTTTGGGATGAGTTGAAGTGGCGGAACTGTAGTCATCCTCCACCAGTACCTGACCTCACTATTGTGCTTGTGGCTGAATGCAATCAAATCTTCACAGCATGACTCCACTATCTAGTTCTATGGTAGCTACTGAATGCCTTCTCTCTCTCGCGCCATCGTTCTCTCTTTCATGTTTCTCTCTCTCTCTCTCTCTCCTAACACCCCTCCCCGCCCGACTCTTTCAGTGTGTATCATCATATCGTCCCAGTTCTAACGCGGGGGGCCCCTGAGGGCCCGTCCTTTAATGAGCGCGAGGGCCACGTCATCAATATTTCACCAACCCACCCTCATCCTACCCACCCCCGCCCGCTCTGTTTATTCAATCACGCAGCTCATTAAAACACCATTCATTAAAATTCCTGCTTTTCTATCACTCTCTGTTTTCTTGTGTTTTTTCGGTTTATTGGGGGTTTGTTTGTGTGCTTAAGTGGTGTGAGCGTGGGAGCAGAGGACGGAGCAAGAGAGAAAGAAGATGAGGAGGAGGAGGAGGAAGAGGAAGGAGAATTGTTGCGGCGTGTTGTGTTTAGAGCGTGTAGATTTAGTGTACAGCAAAACAGGCTGCCCTCATTTTTCCTGCTGAGCTTATTTTCTCTATTTCTCTCTGTCTCTCACTCTCTCTCTCTCTCTCTGTCTCTCTCTCTCTCTCTCTCTCTGGCTTGCTCTCTCATCCTGTACTTCTCCAGAGAGAGCTGATGCACATTGCTTTCAACACACACACACACACACACACAGAAAGAGAGAGAGAGAGGATGACTGACAGACAGACAGGAAGACTAAAAGTGAAGAGCGATGGGGAGTAACTGTGAGAGAGAAGGTCCGATGGAGAAGACAGAAGGTGAGAAGGATTGAGAGAGAAAGACTAGGTGTGACAGAGATTGAGAGAGGGCAACTAAGAGGTCAGATAGAGGATGACGAAGAGAAAGAGAAAGGAGGACTGAAGGAGGGCTCTTGAGAGAGAGAGAGAGACAGAGAGAGAGAGAAGACTAAAAGTGAGAAGGACTGAGAGAAGACTGAAGACAAGAAGAATTGTGAGAGGAGAACACTGCAGTTGAGAAGGAGTAAAAGGATTGAGGAAGAGGAAGACTAAAGGAGAGCGGTAGAAGGCTGAAGATGAGAAGGATTGAGAAAGCAGACTAAATGAGAAATTGAAGGAGGAAGACTGAAAGTGAGAAGGAAAGAGATGAGAGTGAGAAGGATTGAGAGAGAAAAAAATCAAGGATTGAAGGAGAGGAATACTGCATATTAGGAGGTTTGAAAGAGCAAGACTGAAGGTGAGAAGGATTGAAGGAGAGGAATACTGCATATTAGGAGGTTTGAAAGAGCAAGACTGAAGGTGAGAAGGATTGAAGGAGAGGAATATTGCATATTAGGAGGTTTGAAAGAGCAAAACTAAAGGTGAGCGGGATTGAAGGAGAAAATGCTGCATCTTAGAAGGGTTGAAAGAGCAAGAATGAAGGTGAGAAGGATTGAGAAAACTATGAAGGTGTGAAGGGTTGGGCGGCCCCAACCCCTGAAAGCCCTGACCAAACGCAGGGCTAATATGACTCCAGCTGTGAGGAGTGGCTGCCCCTTGTGTTATGTCGTCTCTTATGGGTGCCGGGGAGATCTGCAACCTACTGCCCACCCATATCCTGCCCTACCAGCACAGTCAGCCACAGGCTTGAGCCTTTTTCAGACTTGCACAGTAACCCACAACTTTTCCAGACATTATCCGGAGGAGCTGCATGTGTGACTGCAAATTTTCGGACATTACCTGGACTTTGTCCCGCCAGCCCCCTAGTACAGTCTTAGAGTGAGCACACGTGTAAATATAGCTGGCAAGTTTCCAGCAAATTCATGATGGGAGTGTTGAGAACGTCACTATGGGGGTGTCGGTAGCTTTGTTAGTCACCTTCGACGTGCTGTAAACAAAACCCTGCTATTTCCGAAGTGTACTTTTTAGCGCCCTGCTGTACACAGGTGCCGTCTCTCGCCTAAACTATGCGGAGCATTTCCCGTAGCGAGTTCGCGACCGTCGCAAACATGTACAGAAAGACTCATTTCGGATTTGAAATTATATGTAGTTTTTAATGCCTACAACATACAGATGGAGAACAGAGGAACAGTCCCCAAAGGAAGAACTGATGGTCCAGAGCAGGACACATCAGGGGAACGGATTCGGAAACCGAACAGCATTTTCAGCATCATCTCAGGCGCGAGTTTCTACACTCATTAACAAACCCACATCCCATTTGAAGAAGATGTGATGAAAGCTGAAGATCTGCTGTAGTTGCATTTCGGAGAGATAACGGAACGTGTTCAATTATCAGCTAAATATGTACCCACCTGTCACCACCCCCCCCCCCCACCCAAGCCTCCTACAGCATATTAAGCTGTTCTAAATATATTAGTAAAATAACTGTGTAAAAGTGTGGATTATTACTTTCTTCTTCTTCCTGTGGATTTCTTCACTGTTATTACTCAGGTCTTCCGTTGTTTACTTTGGCAGCAGTTTTTAATTACAGTTCATGCCAATAAAGCGGTTTGAATTGAACTGAGCAATTGAATTGAGAGGAGATTGAGGGAGAGGGAAAAACTGAAGGAGAAAAATGAATAGACAGGAAGTCTGAAGGAGAGAATAATTGGGCCCTAAAATGGGGAAGTGTGTTTATCTTGGGATAGTTGAATAATGAGAATTCAGTATACGGAAGGGACAAACTGTGAACCTCAGACACTAAGCCAAACTGAGCTGTAAAACAGGCCGGTTCCAACCCTGCAAAACTGTTATGCAACAGTGTTGTCTTGTGTCTTGCATATACACCCAGTCCTCTTGCAGAAGCCTTTCAAGCCTAAATGCGACCGGTAATTCAGGGAGGAATATGGAAGCGAGGATAAAATAAAAAAGGCTAAAAGCTAATGCTAGGCTGACTGAAGAATTGAGAAGGGCAAACCGGGTGAAACGAATGGCTGCTAGGCTAAAAGCTGAAGCCTTGGGTTCACTACACGGCTTTTAGAGTGGTAGCAGATTAAAAAACTCTGGGCATCTCTCATTTCCCCGCTGAGCTCTTACAGAAGAGCCTAAAGGTATTAGTACAATAATGTTTGATCAAATTGTATATTATAAATCATATTAAGCATATGATTATATTACAGGAGCAGTGTTTGCAAGATTTGAGTCTTTAGTGGCAGTTATGGGCCCCGTCCTCAGCCCCGGCGGCGTCAACGTAACGTCGGCAGTATCCGAAGGCAGCAAAAGAAAAGCTGGTGATTGGCTGATAAAAAGGTGATTTGAGTATCCTGGTAGAGCTTCTGCTAGAGCTTTAATTTCTGCAGATTTTTTACACCACTATTTGCGTCGCAGACCCAAAATACAAGAAATGTGAAAAACGCCTTTGGGTGAGGTGGTGGGTGGGAAGTCTGAGAAGAGAGTTAGGGAGTTAAATAGGTTAAGTAGCACATATTTTAGGCTACCTTAGGTACGAGACAGATGTCGGCTTCATGTATGACATTTCTGTTCCACCTTAAATGGAGCTGCAGTATCGGACATGCAGCAGCTACATTCTGGCACTAATAGCTACATAATTTAAGGTGGAATGTAGAAAATGTAAAATTAGAAACTACCTGAATGCCTCAGTTTTTATTGGTCATTGATGGGACCCATTCAGATTGAGCCACTGACCAGTATGCACTACTAGAGTACACTACTTTTGTGGGAGGCCAAAAATTGAGAGTCTGCACCCCTTACACAGTACTCCATTTTCTCCCCAATTGACGAATCTGCAGACTACAGCCAACCAGTATAGACTCATCCAGACCGAGAATCAGGGCTAAAACCAGGGTGAAGATCACAGTGTCACCCAGTCCACTAGCAAAAGCTTTTCGAGGCTGAGCTGCAACAGCTGCTTCAGGAGAATATGGAAGCAAGGTTAAAAGTGCTAAAAGCTAATGCTAGGCTGACCAAAAAAGATGTGTGGCTGTTAGGCCATCATGATGACATAAACCAGCAAATTAAATAAGTTCTTTGTATTTTTATTCTGTTCTCATAAAAGAAATATCAGCGAACATAACGGGGTGGTAAACAGGCGTGGAGTGGAGGTCTGGTTCAGCATCGGCAGCCGGAGCCTGAGGGAGCACAGTTAGCCTTGTACTCTCAGTGGGGGTAAATGGCCCACTCTCTTTCTCCACATCATTTCAGTGGGTTGTTGGTGAGCACGGGGGTCTGCTAGCTGATGCATTAGAGGTGGGTACCCGGCACGTTGCATCGGTGGCTGGTTGGACATGTGTTGCAGGAGGCATGTTTCAGTCCCAGTGTCGGGAGCATTACATGTGATTGGGGGGGGGTACCAACGAGTGGGTTGGGTAATTGGCTATTTACAATTGGGGAGGACAATTGGCTGAAAGGGGGGGAGAGAGGTGGATTAGGGGGAGGATAGAAAGAGCGGGAGGCCAAGAAAAGACAAGGAACCATCTGCTTATTGTTGTTATTTTAACCTCTACTGACTTCTATCTTCAGCTAGAGATAGAGAGAGAGGTGAGCAGAGGGGTGTAGAGAACACCTCGGCGGGATCACTCTTTCACCAGTCTTTTTTCATTTCAGCTCCCCCGCTCTCTCCCTTTCTCTCTCTCTCTCTCTCACACCCTGTTGTTTGTCATCCCTCTATTTTCTCGTCTCTTTGTTTCCGCCCCAGCTGCCGACAACTTACAGCTACATCAGTCACACGCTCTCTGAGGAGCAGAAGTACCTGCACTGTGTGTGTGTGTGTGTGTGTGTGTGTGTGTGTGTGTGTGTGTGTGTGTGTGTGTGTGTGTGTGTGTGTACTTTAAAGAACAGTAAAGCCTGATCAGCAGTCCGTGTTGCAGGTCCTCTTTTCCCAGCTCTGTCTTTTTGTCTCTCGGTCTGTCATTTGTACTTTGCCTTTGTCTCTGAATCCCCTTATTCTCATTCTCTCTCTCTCGCTCTCGCTCTCGTTCTCTACATAGAGCTAGACAGAACCTCCATTTATTAACCCTAAGGGAAATGTAGACGCTGCAACCACAACAGAAGTGAACAAATCACACGTGTATTTGGAAGAGCTTCAGCGTAAAAGGCGCTGCTCTCAGGTCCCGTCCACATATGTACGGATGCTTTAGAAATGTTGTACTGTTTTTTTTGTTTTTTTTTTCCTCTCTGTTTCCAGAAAATCTAAAAAAAAATGAATCTTGAGATTTTCAGCTCAAGGGGGGGGCGCTAAATGCCTTACAGACTGATGTCAAATTCCTCAAGATCCAACATGAGCTCACATAGGAAAAAACCTATAGGTCCATGTAGGTCTTTTATTCCAGTCCAAATGTATATGGTCATTTTTTTACTTGTCCACTGGTAGCACTGATGCACAAAATGCTCACCAACGCTGGCACAATCTGTATGTTATATACCCAAAGAAAAAAGTGCTGGGAGATCCAGGTGTTTTTGAACTTTATGGATCTTATAAAAATGAAATTCATGGACTGACGTCAGTGGAGAAACTGTAGGAATTCCTCATTTAACTATGGTTAAAAGTAGGTTCTGAATAAGGGCTAATAAGATGTAGGTTAAGATTAGGTTTAGGTGTGGGTTAAGGTGAAGGTTAAAATTAGGTTCGGGTGTGGGCTAAGGTTTTGACGTTTGTCTTAGGTGTAGATTAAGGGTGGGTTAAAGATTAGGTTAGATTGAGGTGGGGTTGTGATTAGTGTAAGGTTAGGTTCAGATATAGGCTAAGGTTGTGAGGTTAGACTCAGGTGTAGATTGAGATTAGCCTTAGGTTATGTTTAGGTTTAGGTGCAGATTAAGATAATCACAAGTTACAATAACTTGAAGTTGCCTTTAGAGAAAACGCTCTCGTGTTTCCTGTAAACATTGCAATGAGTCACTAAATAAGATGAGACCGAAACAGCCAGTGTAGACGTTTTCACTTTATATCACTTTAGATTAGGCTGTATGAGCAAGCCTAATGGCTCATGTAGACCTAAATATAGATGTTAATCCACAACATCCACGCACTGTGATGTTAGCATTTTCAAGAAGCTGCTTTTTACTCATTTACACAAAAACAGGATAAAGCTGCTTTTACAAATATCCTGATGCACATGGACAGGACCTCAGCCTCCGCCCACAGAGCTACACAGACTGATATTTGCTGTCTGCTAATTCTGTTTAGGCCAAAAGTATGAACTTTCGAGTCTCTGTGTCTGGGTTTTGATTCCAGTCTAGTCTTGAGTTGCGTCTCTGAGGTATTGAGTACAAGTCGATTTAAGTTTGGGGTACAAGTCCAAGTTCAGTCTTAAATTTCTGGGGTTTTTAGTTCAAGTCGAGTCTTTGAGTTTCATGTCTGGGGTGAGTCTCTTGGGGGTGGAGTCCAAGTCAAGTCTTTTTCAAGGAGAGTTTTAAATGTCTGGAATCTCTGTAATGCAAGTCTAAGTCCAGTTTCTAGGCTGCAAGTTCAAGTCGAACCTTGAATCTCTGGGGTGCAAGTCCAATTTGAGTCTAATGGATTTTGAGTACAAGTCAAGTCTCAAGTCTCTGGTCAAGTTCAAGTCGCATTTGTGGTGAGTCTTAGGTCTGGGATGTCCAAGTTGAGTTTTAAGCTACTTGAGGAGCATTCCCAGACGGTAACAACAATTTACAGTTGTAGTTACTTTGAGTAACCTTTTGTAATGGGTCAAAAAATCATAATGAAATGGACCTATAGAAATGGTCATTTCGATCCTGAACCCAAATGTCTTCGGTACAGCAAAAACAAAAAGACCCGGCCTTGCCGTTCCAGTACTTTCAGATGAGGCTGTAAGTAGGTTGTAAAAACCCATGGCAATTGCGCCACTGGATCAGGTAGTTACAGTACACTATTTCAGACTACACTACACCACTGATCCTCTTATCTTTCTCTCGCTCTCGCGTACTCTCTCTCGCTTTCTCTCACTTTGTCTTGCTCTCCTGCCATATTTTTTCCATTTCCTCTTCACTTTCTTTGTGATCTCTTTTTGTATCATATCTCAGGCTCTCTCCTCCTGCGGAAGCTTCTCTCTCTCTCTCTCTTTTCTTCCTATCCGTCCTGGGATCGCTGTAAGAAGGCATAGGGAACTCTTCTTAGAGGCCGGGTAGCCAGGAGGGTAAATTTGTCGCATTCCTGATGAAAGCACGAGAGCGAGGGCGCGAGAGGGAGGAATAAATGTGAAGAGTTGTCAGGCCGTGTTTCGCCGAGGAGGAGAGGGAGCGCAAGAGCGGAAGATGAGAGCCTGTCAAAACCACTTCACTGACGAACGAGTGACAGTCGTTTACCAACTAACAGCCCTTTACACTCTCTCTCTCTCTCTCTCTCTCTCTCTCTCTCTCTCTCTCTCTCTCTCTGTCTCTGTCTCTCTCTCCTTCTTTTCTCCCCCATCCCTCTTC
>NC_132882.1:41099662-41114662 GCF_030463535.1 Salminus brasiliensis
AACAAAAATAGGCTAGTCAGTAGCCTTGAGTCAGGTGCAAGGTCAGCTAAAGAAAACTATCAACAAAGCTCAGCATTTTGTGGCCATTAAAACAAATGTATGCATTTATAAGCAAACATTGTGCATCCAGACACACATGGAAGGTTGGACAAACCTTCTCAAAGAATAGAGAGTATTTCTTTAAAGGTGCCAAAGAATGCGTTAATTAAATATTTTAGGTTTATCTTCCATGTATAACCATGTAAGACTTTGATTCTGACCAAGTTTACAACCCTGTTACTTTGCCTCACAATGCAACATGCCAACTAAAGCTTAGCACAGTTTTAAGAGTCTTGCCAGGGTAGTGCTGCTGTCCTCCCGTTGTGTCCTCTCAGCGCGCTGTGCAGTTAGCAAACTGAAGGGATTGCAGCTGATAAGCCGTGACTTTTCCTTTTAGTGTGTGTGTAGCTCAGTGGTTAACGAACTAGCCTGTGGTCTAAAACCTGGTTAGCTTACAAACCAGTGGTCAGAAACCTGGTTAACGAACTAGCCTGGGTAGCTCCAGTTTGGTTCAGCTGAGGTAGTCCAGTTTGCTTTGGAGTAAGATGAGTAGTTGATGATGGAGAGATGAAGCTTGATGAGCTTCGCTTTCCTGGCTTTCCCTCCGTGGCACGCTCCTCTTTTGTGGACACTGGCACAGGGGAAGCCGCGGTCACAAGGCCTGCTTCCTGTAGTAGCAGAGTCTGACGGTGACAGCTGACCTCGTGTTTCACTGTTTCTAGCAGTTATGTAGTTTTGGGCTTTTGGAATCTGCCCGTTTTCCAGCTCTGCTTCGTGATGTTCTTTTGAAGGAGGAACAACAGTGTTGGAGCTTCATGGTACGTCGCGACCATGTACTGAACGTCTGGTACCTCCGAGCGCTGAATAGAAGGGGGTTGTTTTGGTTTGTGGTGGACGTTTTGTGTTCATTGCATTGTTTGGGGTCAGCTGGTGGTCTGAAGAGTCTCCAGAGAGGACTCTGTACGCCCCCCCCCCCCCTTATCTGCACCTCACTCGCTCCAGAGAGAGAGAGAGAGAGAGAAAGAGAGAGCGGGGAAAAATAACTCTTTTCAGAAGAAGTGTTAGAAGCATCGGTCTCCCAGTGGACTCACTGCAGCGTGGCCACAGATGAGTCGTGCCACTGCTTTGGTTTGTGTGTGTGTGTGTGTGTGTGTGTGTGTGTGTGTGTGTGTGTGTGAGAGGCTATGAAGAATGCTAAACTTGCTGTTTATGCTTTTAAATGGCTTTGCGAATCTGTCAGCCGTGTGCTTTTGAGCTGGTAGCAGTTGGGAGTGAGTCACGAAGAGAGCATGAAGAAGAGCAAGAAAGGAAATTAGCCGAGAGTGAGCGGAACATGTGGAAGAGCGGATGGAAGGCAGATGAAGGACTTTTCTGGATGCACGACTACACCAATCAGCCATAACATTAAAATTACTTGCCGAGCATTGTGCAGGTCCCCCTCTAGTCCGTCAAGGCATGGCCTCCGTAAGACCTCTGAAGGTCTCCTGTGGTATCTGGAACTAAGACATTAGCAGAGGAGACCCTTTAGGTCCTGTATGTGAGTTGTGAGGCGGGACCTCCGTGGATCTCATCACCGGCTGACCCGTTGTCCTTCCTAGGAGCACTTTAAGTAGGTTCTGACCACTGCTTATAATTACGATGCGTGGGTTTGTGCACCCTTTTAATGTCACGATGCTACAAAAACATTAGGAACAGCCACCACCAGGGATACCGTAGCATATGCCCAGCAAGCATCTGTCAACACCATAGCAACCACCGAGAAACCATTTAACACCATACTAGCCACCTGGAATACCATAGCATCACCACAGCAACCATGTAGGAACTAACTAGCAACAGCTTTACACCACAATAACCACCTAGGAATACCATTTCAACCATATAGCAACCACCTAGCAACACCACTAGCAACCACGTAACACCATAACAACCGTATAGCAACCACTTAACACCACAGCAACCACCTAGGATACCTTAACAACCATTAGCAACATCATAGCAACCACCTAGAAACACTTTTTCACCCAACTAGCAATCACTTAACACCTAGGATACCATATCCATACTGTATCATATAGCAACCAGCTAGAAGTCACTTAGCAACACGAAAGCAGCAACCTAGCAACACCATATAACCCAACTAGCAATCACTTAAATCATTTATAACCACAGCAACCACCTAGGATATCATACCAACCATATAGCCACCACCTAGAAATCACTTAACAACATGATGGCAACCACCTAGCAACACCGGGGAACTGATCGTTTTCTTAAGGCTGTGTGGGCGGGGCAAACCACACCTGCTTTGTGATCGACTATGGTGACGGGAGTCATACCCAAGGTTAGGACACCCCAGTGTCCAGCATGAGGGGAGGAATATGGTCGTTGGTCATTGTAGGGTTCTTTACTGGTCAGACTCCACGTGAGCAAGATCAGCCTATCAGGATGAAATGGCTTCAGGTTCTTCAGTAGGTTCTTTAGTAGGTTCTTCAGTAGGTGATGGGTTTTGCAGCTCCAGTGGAATCTACGGTCACATGAGAGGAGCTGCTCCGGCCCTTTTCTGGATCATCTCTCATGTTTTTCATGTTTTCGCACTCGCGCTCTCTCGCACTCTCTCTCTCTCACAAACACACGTACACACACACACACCCCTTGTCAGTTCTGCGTCAATCCCTTTGATCCCAGCACACGCTGTTCACGCACGCTCACACACTCGCTCTTACGCCCTGTGAGCCTGATCCCTCCATCAGCAGGCGGAGAGAGAGAGCGCAGAATGAACAGTGGGGAAAAAATGATTGATGGAGAGCGAGAGATAGAGGCAGAGACTGATAGAGAGACATAGAGAGAGATGGACAGAGAGATTGAGAGGGGCAGAGACTGAGAGATTCACAGAAGCAGAGGTAGAGAGAAAGAGCAAAGGACAGAGAAAGGAATTGAATCAGATGTAGGGGATCAGAGAAGGACCGAGGCAGAGAGAGAGGGAGGAAGAGACAGAGGACAAAAAGAGGCAGAGAGGAGAGACGAAGGAAGATGTAGAAAGAGGCAGAGAAGGATCCCATCCCAAGAGGGACAAAAAGAAAGACAAAAGGGGAAAAAGGAGACGGAGAGGTAGAGGGAGAGAGAGACAGGTGGAGACAGAGGGAGATGAAGAGACAGTGAGGAAGAGACAGACAGTGATAAATAAGTCAAGATGACTGAAAGAAAGACAAACAAGAAAAAGACAGAGTCAGAGACTGAGACATTGAGGGAGGCAGAGACGGCAAGAAAGAGAGAGACAGACAAAAGTAAAGAAGCCGAGAGGACAGAGAAAGAAAGCAAGACACTCAGAGAGACAGTAAGGCGGAGAGGGACAGAGAGACACACATATAGAGTCTGGCAGACAGAAATGGAGGATGCCAATTTGACTCCATTGATTATAGACTTGATGATTATTATTATTATAATAACCCACTAATTAACCAAAACAGAAGGAGCTCAGAGGAATGAAAAATGCACTGAAGATAATAAAACTATGCCCTCAGAACAAAACCTCGTATCTCCAGAACGGCAGCTTCACAGGAGGAGAACAGAAGACTTCTTCACCTCGATTGAAGTCAGCGTGAGAGGGACAGCTGGCGTACTACACGGACACGACTGACCCGGAGAGACCGCTCAGCTACAGAACGCAGTAGAATACAAACAATACTCTGTACAGAACTGTAGAAGTGGGACTACATCTGATGGACGGAACATCAGCTTTATTTGTACATGGTTATAAGTACAGTCCAATTATAGACAGGCTGGTATTTGCTTAGGTGTTGCCAAGTGGTTGCTGTGGTATCTGATGTTGATGGTTCGGTGTTACGGTTTTGTTTGTATCATAGTTGCATCTGAAACTTTTGCACCGCATTCATTTATAAGGGGGAAAGATATGCAGCAAAAAAATCTGTGAAATGAATATCAATCGGATACATTATTATTATTATTATTATTATTATTATTGTATTTTACTTTATATTGTTCTGTCAGTTGTAATAGTTATATATTTATTAATTTAATATAAAATTTAAAATGTACATTTTAATCTCTCTAATGAAAAAAACTATTTATTTATTATTATAACTATTTATTTATTTATTTATTTATTTATTTGTGTAGCTATACTAAATAATCTCCAGTTTTACTCCAACACCTGTTCTTCCATTTAATAAAATATTAATTTATTTAGCCAAACTGCAGGACATTAAAAAAAATACTAATTAAAGGACTTATATAATTGTATAAATGTATATTTAATTATTGAATGTGATTAAAATAGTCTGATTAAAAACAGACAATACAATAATTGCACTAAACAAGTATGTGTGTGCAAATGTATTACTTTAATAAAAAATAAAAAATAAAATGAAAAGCAAATAAAGCATTTACATTTAATTTAAATTAAAAAATATTCTTATCTTATTAATCTTGCTAAACATGTTTAAGATAAACGCCTTAATGTGGTGTTTTACTGTTTCTGTTCCACTGTGGTCTAAACAGTCCCTCATTTGTGCATTGGGTGTATTTTTTTTACTAAAGAATTAATAAGAAACAGAGACCAGTTAAACTTGGTGCTGAGATTTGAGGTCTGATGAATGCTTGAACGCTTCCCCGAAGAATAGTAATGGAACTAAATTGTTGTGGAGTCTGAGATTTACACCGCTAGAATGGAAAGAACTGACATTGCTCACTCTCTCTCTGTCTCTCTCTGTGTCTCTCTCTCTTTCTCTCTTTCTCCGGCTGATCGAGGCTGTAAATTGGCTGCCGCTGTGTTTGCGGCATCGGATGATATGGAGCTTTAAGCCGCTTAATTCGGTCCGTTCCGGCTCCAGCGTGCCATTACAAGCCCAGCCCTCATCATTACCATCTCACTCCTCCCTGACCAGAGCATGGGTCAGACCAGGCTCCCTACCACAGCCTCTCGCCTTCACTGCAGGCCGGGAATACTTCCGTTACATCTGTACATCGCAGCATTTAGCAACCTGGTTTCTGTCTGCAGTTTCGGATAAAGCCAACGTAGACAACAGTCACCAGTATGAATGGCCATGTGGAAGAGTGGGAGCCAGTCGGATTGTTGAATGTAGTTCAGTAAGAGTTTTGTATGCTAGGTAGGTGAGGGGTGGCTGCTAAGGTTCATTGCCAGTGGCCTAGGATTCATTAATCCGTCCCTGCGTTCATTAATTCGTCGGTCACAGGTTTCCGTAAATCTGTATAAATTTGTTCTTTCAGAGATGGGCCGAGTTTTCCAGAGGGAAGAGTTTGTGGTAATTTGCTGTAGATGAAGTTTTCACAGGCTTTCCTGATCGAGATGGATACCAGACAACCTTGCGGAAAGGAAAAGCTTTGTACCTGGAACTGCCATTTTTTTTCTTAATGATCTCATTAAGCTTTAATGGGCTTTTTAGGACTGCTTAGGGAGGTCAACACTTGTCAGTAGGAATAGGAATAGTCAGCTTAATAAGTACACTGACTATTCAAACCTTGGGCTAACACTCAACCCTCATCATGAGCTAAAATTAGCAGGTGAGGATCTGCAAATGAAGCTGATTGATGCTACAAAGCAGATAAAGGCCATAAAAAGCCCCCCAGAGGACTTTTCTGCTCCAACATTTTCGCCGTCCAAGGATGGCAGTTAAGGGGAACTGTGGAAGTCTGGGCAAGATCTGAAAGACGCTGAAACTACCAGAAAGGCAAGGCAAAACTCTACGTGGCAGGAAAAGGACTTGCTCAGGGAGTGGTGGTGCACCATTCTACTGTGCAGTGTTGCTGCTGTGCCTCCACAAGCAAGATTTGCATGGTTCAGTCCTCAATTCCATCCTCTAAAGTAAATTGCCACACAAAATGTAGAGAAGTTTGAGGTAGTGTGGTAGTATTTGGGTCCCGCCTCGGCCTCGAGATCAACCTCAGGTCTTAATCTCATTGGGAATTGACCTTGTTGTAGAACCTGAACTACTACAACTGTATGGATATTGAAAAATAGTCACGTTTAAGGGTATAGAAGTCAATGTCCTGAAAACCAAAACTCTATACTGTCTCCAATACAGTCACCATACAGCTGGTAGCAGGCAGCGGACGCACTGCACTATGCCATTTAGCATCACGTATATACGAATACAACAACTCTCTCGCAACGAGAGTGTCTCGATCTCGTCTCGATCTTGTCTCTGCCTCAACTACTCAATTCCTAAAAGTCTTGGTTTTGACTCTGACTCTTGACTACAAAGCTAGTTAGATGCATTCTGGAAACAAGAACTATGGACTGATGGAGCTCTTTGGCCACAATCAACAAAGGTATGTTCAGTGAGCATCTATTCACCCACCTTTCAGACACATTTCCCCACCGTGTAGATCAGCGAAATTCTGCAAGCAGACTTGACCGTAAATTAAGAAACGCTGAAAAGGGGCAGGCTTGGCTTCTACATCAGCACAGTAATTCACAACACACCTCCAAGTCCGCCATGAAGCACAGGCTTGAAGATTTTGGAATGGCCCTCACAGTGCCTGGATTTGAAGTGGGTGCAAGGTTGCCCAAGAGTATCTCAGACCTAGGAGTGTTCTGTGAGTGAAAGACAAATGCTCCTCCTGGAGGTACAAAAAGCTTCTGCAGGTACAGACTAAACACGGTGATGGATTGCCGCCTTGTCCAGGGGTATTCCTTTTTTATTTATTTTGTGTATTTAGTTATTAACCCACTCGTTTGTAGCTCCCCCTAGCACCAGCAATGCTCCCAACACTAGTAGGGTAAGGACTTAACATGTGGCCACCGCCTCTTTTTTCGAACTGCTGCCGATGTAGCATCGCCAGACAGTTGACATGCTCAGAAGAAAGTGGCAGGTCCCCACCGCAGTTCCACCGCACCGCACCAGCTAACATCGCTTAAAAGTGAAAAGGAGAAAAAGGGCCATCTACCCACCAATGGAAGTGTGCGGCCAATTGTGCTCTCTCGGACTCCGGCTGCTGATGGCAAGGCTCCTATATATGTATATAGTGGTAGTATGTAAGTATTTATACCTTGCAAACAGTGATTCCAGGTAGACTCTGGACCCAGCAGATGGAGAAGATGGATGTATGGCAGTATTGGCTTAGTGCTAGACTACTCCTTTAAAGAAACTCACTTTGCTTGTGTTTATGGAGCCTGGAGGCCTGCGAGTATGGAAACGGCAGCACAATGAGCACGACTGGCTTCGGAATGGGCGGAGATGTGTTTGCAAAGGGCAATCGATAATGAGCTATACCTGTGCGGCGTAATAGCTTGTGTAAACGTTACATTGCATGGCATGTTGCTCGTTTAGCGTACGGTTAATAAGTGATAACCACCGAGAACGTAATTGAAGCCGTATTTCTTCGGATTGTACGCATGCAAGGGACGAGAAGCATCACAAGAGCCAAGCAGTCGTCATTGTGTGTTCTCACAGGTGTTGCAATGACAGCTGGAGAGCTGGATGGCCCAGCCTCTTCGCTTTACAGAAGGCCGCAGCGTTAAAAAGTCATTTGGACCTCGATGTTAAAAGTCATTCCTCGTCCTGTGTTAGTGCAGACAGAAGTAATAGCATTACACAAGGCTTTACTGTAGCGGGGCTAGAGTTCTTTTCTTTTTTTTTTTTTTTTTTTTTCTTTCCTCTCCCCTCTCCCTCTCTTCGCACTGCCTGGAAGTCAGTGTTTAATATGATAAGACTGTTTCACCTGCAGTTCTTCATTTGCATCTGGCTCCATGCAAATTACAGAAGCGCGCTCAGCCCCGTGGCGGAAAAAAGACCAGCAGCTGACGGCCTCTCCCGGCCGCATCTCATCGAGGGCTCTTTAACCGGGGGAAACCGCTGCTGCATGTGTAAATAAGCTCCAATTTCCCCTTCCATTCACCGCAGCCTGAATGTTTAAAGCACGCCTCAGATCGGCTGGACGGCCGGCCCGGCCAGGGCTGATCTGGGAACTCTTAAGAGGTGTAGGGTTATTAGAATTACTTGGTTCTTCCCCTGCTTCTGTGCCTTCTGAGTCATTTTGATACAATTTTCCACCTTGTTCAGGTTCTTGGTTCATCAGGATGCATCATTAAATGCACCCTCCAGATCACTCGGGTCCAACCAAAGCATTAGGAAATGGTATAACTGCATCTGTATGTGAATGGTGTAATGGAACAGTTAGACTTCAGGCATTTGATTCAGCTGCTAGATCATTTAGGTCCACCCAAAGCACAACAAAGCGGGATAGCCACATCTCTGTGTTAATGATGGAACAGTAGGGCTGGTATTGAGGCCTTTGATCTAAGCAGCATGCACTAGATCAATTAGGGCCGACCAAAACATCAGGAAATGGCATAACTGTTTCTTGGTGGTGGTGATGATGATGATGATGATTGGTTCTCAGCACAACCCTACGGGCCCCCAGATGGTCCACTATACCTCTATCCACATGTGGTTTGCGTTTGGGTCCCTGAGGAGCCGTTTAAGAACCACAGCCACGAGATGCATAATATGCATCCTCCAGCTCCCTCCGGTTTATTCAAAGCTTCAGGAAATGGGATAGTGTCACTTTAAAGCTTTGGCTTGGTGGGATGCACAATATGCATTCTCCAGATCACTCAGACCCACCCAAAGCATTGGGAAATGGGATAACCGTGCCTAAGATGCAGTGATGTAATGGGATACTGGGCCTAGAAGCCTTTGGTTCAGCAGGGGATGCCCAATGTGCCTTCTCCAGTTCACTCGGGTCCATCCAAAGTGTCAGAAAATGGGATAACGGTTTGGGTGTTCTGGGTGCGCTAGCCGTTTTGATCGGATCCTTCTTAGCTTTGATGTGAGGCCAAGAGGGCCTTTCGGCCGGCTTCAGCATGCTGGCTGAGCCGTCCCTGTGCTTGTGTAAGCACCACCTGTGTTATCGGAGGTAGCCCATTTTCTGCCTCTCCCGTTTGGTTGAGATGTCCGGGGCTTATTGGCCGCCCCATGGATGTGCTGGCTTCTGGTGGGCAGCATGACGGCTTAGCGCTGAATGGCGAGGTCAGGGGGGACGTGGCGGCTTGGCTCTGGTTGATGAGGTCGGGGGGATTACATGGCAGAAGCAGGTGGGACAAGTTAACCTGGGTGAGTGAGTGAATGAGTGAGCCCAGTTGGCTTAATGAAGATTGGCTGGTGGCCTACACACCCTGGCTGAGTTTAGAGTCTGACGCGGGCCTTGGCTAGACCAGGTGGGCAGGGGTCTCGCCTCTCTCACATTTCAATCTGGCTTCCCCTCTCGCTGATGAAGCTGTCACAAAAGATGCCCAGACAATGGGCTATACAGGAGGCCTGAATAGTGGCTAATAGTGGTCCTAATTGCCCGCTCTTTTCGGATTTCAGGGAACCTCATAAAGCTGTTTACTTAACTTTCAAATACTCAATCGAGCCGCGAACGAGTGCCTATTTGTGCCCGTCTTTGCTGTATGTAAACAGAATGAAAAGGGTAATGGCAGCCTATTGACCACTCCTAAAAGCAGTTCTTCTCAGGCTACAGTGCTGAGTGCCACGGTTTTAACACAAGAAGCCTCTTTCGGCTCCCGGATGGTTTCTTGGCTGTTCCTGGAAGTTGGAAACCCATTAAACGACTCCCCAATCCACACGGCACTTTCAGGCTGAGAACATTCACAAATTCCTGAGGACTTTTTGGGAAGTCATTGAAGAAAACCATGCTTTCACAGTCCACAGTTTTATCAGGAAGACGTACTTTAGCAACAATGAAGAACAACGTAAGAAGCTAAGAAGTGTTAATGCATTCAGATGGTCCTTTGAGTTGTGATGGTTCTACTCCAAACTATTGACTTTGTGAAAGAACCCGCTTTTTAAGGGTGTAGTCCTCAATTTGTCTCTCTTGGTTGCTGGACTTTAGAACCAAGAAAAACCAGAGTCCGAGAAGCAGCGGTATGTTTTCAGTTGTTTGGTTTTTTAATTGCTTCGTTTTTCTTAATTGATGGTGTTCAAGGCAGGTGAGCTGGACTGATGACACTAAACCTATGGATGAAAGTGCGCAGTTAGGACTGGTCTGGTGGGACTGGGACGATTTTGAGTGGAAGCAAAATTAGATTGATCTAATTTTGATCTGAACTTGTTGAAAGACTATCGCGCCCCTGCAGAGCATCCTGGAAGAACCCCTATTCCGGTAATGAGCCGTGTTGCCTTGCACATGTGGAGAACGTCCTTAACGTTAAACTCTCCGAGTTTGGGAATGTATTCGGACACAGGTGTTTGTTTTCATGGCTATTTAACATATTATTTAAAGGATGCTCCCTTTATTCAGTTGGATAGAAATTGTGTCAATCAGACTTTCGGTCTATTCTGAGGAGAAAACATGGATGTATTCTGTTCCAAATTCTATTGTCAGGCTGCATGTAAACGTGGCTAATGGCTAATCTACTTTCCAGCTTTGGGATCTTACCTAAAAGAACTACTTTTAGGACACTGGGGGTGCCCTGAATGGCCTTATGATTGCCTTATAATTTCAAGTTGACCTGCCTTCACTGTTCAGTCTTTTTGAGCCCTGAATATTACTCCAGACAGTCACTTTGGAGTGCGTCGGAAAACCTTTTGGTCGGACACGATTGCTTCTCCCCCAGAACCACGCTGGTTCTGTGTGGCATGAAATGGTTCTCTAACCCCCTGGCCCAAAATAGCAAGTTGTCATCTTTTTCATCAAAAGTGGGAAGTTTTATATTATATTTTCATCATAACACAGCGACACGGCTTGCTCAAGGGTGCGATGACAGACCGCCCTGCTGGCAAGGGGGATATTAGAATCGGCAGTGTCTGACATTTAATCATATTTCTTTAGTGCACCGCAGAGGAATAGGAACCCGCGGTCTTGCAGCGATTGCCGTAGAGCGCTTTACTGTTCTACATCTGCCACATTTCCTCGTTTCCTACAAGCGGCTTTCAGAATTATTCCTCCAATATTGTTGTCACCAGCAACAAGATAAGACTGTGAAAGGACCCCACAGGATAGTTTGAGGTTAAGGCGGTGGTTTGATGGAAGGGTCGATCAGCCGAGACATGTGGAGTTTGCTTCGGTCATCAGACCGTGTGGAGGCTTACATTGATGAGCCCAAACATCATGACCTGCCGGTCAAGAAATATCCTGCCGGTCCTCTGCCTGTTGCCAAAACAGGATCTGATCTGCTGATTTGTGGACTTTACTTTCTTTATACATTTGGTACGGTCAGTTAACCTAGCCGTAACTACCCCTGGCACCAGTAATGCTCCCAACACTAGGAGGGTAAGGACTTAGCACGTCTTCTCTGATTATTGCCATCCGCATCGCCAGGCAGCCACTCGAAAGAAGCGTGTGCCGGCCAACATGGCTTCAAGGGTGATCTACCCAGCCCGAGAGAGCATGGCCAATTGTGCTCTCTCAGACTCCAGCTGCCGATGGTAAAGCAGCATGGCTTAGGATTTGAACTCTTGACCCCCAGGCCATGATGATGCCACATTAGACCACTGAGCAACTCTCACAAAACCTCTGAAAGCGATATCTGGCACCAAAGCGTGGATCGGTTGGTTCAGCACATCCCAAAGGTGCTCCGTCGTATTGAGATCTGGGGGATTTGGAGGCCAGGGAAATGCCTCCTCCTCAGACGCCTCCAGAGCAGTGTTTGCAGTGAGGCATTTTGCAACATCCTTGTGCACTGACGCTCCTTGGCGTCCAACATCCTGTCGCCAATTTGAACCATAACAGTTAGTGAACCGTTGTCGGCAGGTTGCTTCTTTAGTTTTGTGCTGGAGCGACGAGGCTAAATCTGATTATCAGGTGATGGAACGTTGCACTGATAAGCCAAAACTTCATGGCCACCTGCTGGTCCTTTGCGTTCTGCCAAAATAGCTCGGACTCACCGGGGCAATTCGATTTCTGGCAGGAAGGCGTGGGTTACAGATTGGCAGAGTGGCACCACCATGGATCCGACTTCTTGTTCCAGCACGTTCCACAGATGCGAAATCACATTGAGATCTGAGGGATTTGGAGGCCAGGTAAACTGACTATCCTTGGCGTCCAACATCCTGGCGCCAGTTTGTGGGCTTCCTTTGCTCCTCATTGAAAAGCTGTCGGCAGGTTGCTTCTTAACTTTTGCCCTGGAGCAACGAGGCTAAATCAGTTGGGTTTTAGGTGGAGGAACATTACACTGATAACCCAAAACATCATGACCACCTGCTGGTCCTCTGCGCTCTGCCAAAACAGCTCTGACTCATGGTGATCTCTGGCACCAAGACATGGGTAGTACATTTTTCGGTTGCAGAGTGTGGAACCACTGTGGTTTCAGCACATCCCACAGATGCTTAATTGGATTGAGATCGAGAGAATTTGGAGGCCAGGAGCTTATTCATTATGTTCCACAGATCATTCCACAGCGATGTGTGCAGTAAGGCAGTGTGCATAGTCATTGTTCATTGATGATCCTTGGCGCCAAACACCTTGTCTCCAGTTTGTGGGGTTTTTGTGCCCCTCCTTAACCCACTATTGATGGGTACTCACCACTGCTTTTCCATGTTTGAGATGCTTGAACCCAGTCACCTGGCTGTAGTGATTTTAGCCCTTGTCAGAATGGCTCAGGCTTTCGCGCCTACCTAATCTTACTTTGGTACTGCCAATTAATTTATTAGGAGGGTAAGGACTCTCCGCCTCCAACACAGACTCCTCCAATACATATGAAGCCAGCCCCCACACTGGCATCGCCAGGTAGCCAGCACGCTCTGAGGAAAGCTCTGGGTCCCCAGCTCCACCGCACCGGCCAACAGACACCTGCGCTGGGCAACAGAGCTTAAGGTTGATGAGGTGAGAGACTGTTTGCCCAGTCGGCCAATTGTGCTGTTTCAGACTCTGGCTTCTGATGGCAAAGCAGCATGACTCTAGGTGCAAACTTGGGGTTCAAAGAGCCACTCCGAGCCCACGTATCTGCTTGTCTACAAAGTAGTCAACGTTATTAGCTTCATCGGAGTGGCAAATTAGCGTGGTGCAGAAGTAGGAGTGTAGAACTCTGCACTCAGTCAAAGTGAATAGCTGAAGGCATGTGCATTGGTATGAGTTAGCGTCGCTTCGTGCCAGTCGTCTCTCTTGCCATGGGGCACACAACAGCTGTTGGAGTGTTAATAATGCCCCCTTGTGGCCAATCTACTTGTGTCGTGTACTGTTGTACTGTTGTCTCTGGTTTGCACTGTATGGTAACATCCAGCATCCATCATATTCACTGGTATTCCTCCCTCTTCTTATGTCAGATCCTGTCTCGGTTGGTGTGTTCTGAGCCGGCGTCAGACGCTGAAGTGTCTCTTGCGTGCTGGACTGTGTAATGGCATCTGTGGCAAATCTAAAGTCACTCAGTTCTCTGTACAGTTGTGGCCATGCCGGTATCATCTGTGTCCTTCACCCTCATCACCCAGCAAATCAAAAAAAAGAAAAAAAAACAGGCAGACACAGACATCCTCCATCCTCTCTCCCTCCATCCACCCGTATATCTCTCCATCCATCTCTCGATCGCTTTCTGGCCCTTTCTGCTTTTCTGTATCACTTCTGATAAAGATCTTTAATTAATCAATGCTGAGGCTGCCACCTACTCTGACTGACTGTCTCTCACCCTTTCTCCCCTCTCTCTCTCTTTCTCTCCTTTCTCAGCCTCCCTCCTTTCTCTCTGTATCTCTATGCATTCACTTTCAGTTCCTCTGTTCTACCTCTCACTCTCCCCCCTCTCCCTGTTCTCTCCCTGTTCTCTCTCTCTCTCTCTCTCTCTCTCCCCCACACACACACACACACAGAAACACACAGGCAGTGTTTCATCATTTTTACAAATAAACCTGTCATTATAACCTCTTGAGCCCCCCCAACACACACACTCTAACAAACCTACTCACACACACACTCATAGTTTTTCTCCTTTCTGTGTTTTTGTTTTCTGCTTTGTCTCGGTCTGTCTGAGGTGTTAGACACACACACACACACACACACACACACACACAATAACACCAGTGTGTGTGTGCGCACGCTTTGGTGAATAAAGTCCATGTGATATATGGTTTTATTCGTTTCTTTTTACACAACTATTTCTCAAAGGCTCTTTAACCCATTAGAATGAAACAGGCAGGGTTTGTCGCTTTAAGACTGATATATGTAAATGATCTCTGATGATAGATGCTGAATGATTCATAATGGACACTGAAAAATAAATAGTGGATGCCAAATTATTCATGGCACATACTGAATAATTCATAGTAGATATTGAATCATTAGTAACGGATACCAAATAATTAATAGCTGATATTGAATAATTCATAGCAGATACTGAATAATTCATATCAGATACTTAATAATTTATAGTAGATACTGAATAATCCATATCAGAAACGGAATAAATTATAGCAGGTACTGAATAATTCATATCAGATGCTGAATAATCCATAGCAGATACTAAATAATTCATATCAGATACTTAATAATTTATAGTAGATACTGAATAATCCATATCAGAAACGGAATACTCCATAGCAGGTACTGAATAATTCATAGCAGGTACTGAATAATTCATAGCAGGTACTGAATAATTCATATCAGATGCTGAATAATTCATACCAGATACTAAATAATTTATATCAGATACTTAATAATTTATAGTAGATACTGAATAATCCATATCAGAAACGGAATACTCCATAGCAGGTACTGAATTCATATCAGATACTAAATAATTCATAGCAGATACTGAATAATTCATAGCAGATGCTGAATAATCCATAGCAGATGCTGAATAATCCATAGCAGATTCAGAATTATGCATAGCAGATGCTGAATAATCCATAGCAGATGCTGAATAATTCCTAGTGGATACTGAATAATCCATAAAACCCAGTGTACCTGTAATAATTAATGGTGAGTGATGAGTACTGATGATCACTGAATGAGTACTAAATAATTATCTGTAAATACTGAATAATTCAT